>NC_066587.1:10342557-10467557 GCF_905475345.1 Vespula vulgaris
AATGAAATTATTATCAGTAAACCAGCGATGACGAGCCGGTCTCTATGTTCGTGAGAAAAATTTCCGTGAAGTTTTGTGTTGTTAAAAAAAAAAAAAAAAGATTTCAAATTTTTGCGAAATAAGAAAAAATCTTTAAAATTTGAAATTAGACTAATAGAATATTGTTATTTATCTATATTTCATTTCCAATGACATCTCAAGATATGTCAGAAATTTAATTATCTACTTATATAATAACATTATTTAAACCCACTTGATATAGATAAATTATCATCTTAAAAGCACCAGCAAAGTTTTTATTAGCTTTATATTATTATACAATTACTCTTTTTAATTCTGATTTTGTTTTTTTATGGCACTATAAATTGATTAGAGTTAAATAGAGAATTTATTTTTATTTTTTAAATTACTTATTATCAGCTCAAATGTTTGATCGGTGACTGATAAATATACAATTTTTTATTTGATTTTGATCCATGGCAGGAAAAGATTTGCCATTGCTGTAGTAAGCAGTCATATTTCGGTATATTTTGAATTTATGTGGAAGATTTCTGCAAATTAAATCAGTACCTAAGCTATCAAAATATAATTATGAATCAAAATGTTTCGTTCTTCCAATTCTTCTTGAGTAGGACGCATACTTAGTCGCCTGAAATACAATTGATTTTATGTCACTGTTATTAACTACAATTTTTTAACTATCAACGTATAAGTTATAGATGACTAAAGAGAAGAAAAGACAAAAGGAAGGAAAAAGTCATCTTACCTGATAAGTCGAGCGCCAATAGCTTCCTTCGTTTCTTGTCTCTCATTGTCCGTTTGTAACTGAAGTATATTTCTATTGATGAGTTCTTGCCTATCAGGCCTGAGGGCTAGCTTCAATGAAAGTGATTCTTTGCGTGCGATTTTAGCTGCCAGTCGAGCTGCAAGAAGAAACAATTTTCTATTATTTTCGAACGTTTTAATCTCTTCTCTTTTCCTTTTTATACGTTTCCAACTCAGACTTCCTTCCCTATTTTGTTACTTCACCTTGGCTCACTGGAGAGCAATTAAAAGACCGTTGAAGGATGGAAGTTTTGTTATTGATCGGTTCGATCGAAGCACACGCAAGTGATAAAGTCGAGACTGTCCAAGTCGACAACATTTTTTCATCGTTTCAAACAACGTGATACGAAATAACAAAAGAAAAAGAAAGAGGAAATAGAAGAGTGTTAAAAAAAAAGATATACAGAGACAGGTATCTAACAAATCAAAGACAACAATGATATAAACGTCGAGAATATACTAAACATTTTACCAGCTATCTTCAAGGTTTATATAACTTTTCGTAGTGACGGCGTAACACGTTTGCTTACGCTCGCGCGAAAATACAATTAGTTTCGTCGAGGAAGACTGATTTGAAATTGTGCGGAATTTGTCCTGCTTGTCTTGCAGGTTTATTATATACAGGGTGTTACAGGATAAGTAAAATATTTTAGGGATAACATCAGCACATTTAAACAATAAAAAAATTCATTAAACATATTATATCCTACATGATTTTTTGTAGAGTTATAGCGGATTTAATTTTCAACAAACTTTATCTGTTCATTTGCATGTGATGTTCGAAATGACCTCGCATTTGACTATAAATTTACAGATGCCTTACCATGACTGTTTTAATTCCTCTAGATGTTTACAAATTCTTATAAGAAATTTTTATATAAGAATTTTATTCGAATAAATATATATATTTAATTTAAAGAACTGTTTATTTATTATTACAAAAAATTACACATATATATTATCATTTATGAAATATTTATACGAATAAAATTCTTATGTAAAAAAATCTTTCCACAAATAATATTTACGTTATACGATCTAGTTGATCAATTGATCCTTACTTTTCTCATCATCGTACTCATCCCTGTAAAGAACCTGTCCATCGTTACCATCACCATCAACGTCCTCTCGAATAACATAAGGCCTTGCATTCTCCTTATTTTCCAATGTACATGGCAGAGCAAGTCCGAATCTGACTGGTCGACTGCTGAAAGAACGTACGATAGAGAAAATTCGTCATTAATTCATTGTTTTCATCAAAATTATACAGGTTGATGCTACGTGAACCAATGTTCTATCTATTACATAATATTCAAAATTTAGATGCGTATATGGTAGGGAGATGATGATGATGATGATGATAATAGTAACAACAACTACAACTACAAGTACGAAAACAACAACAACAACAACAACAACAACAACAACAACAACAACAACAACAACAACAACAACAACAACAACAACAACAACAACAACAACAACAACAACAACAACAACAACAACAACAACAACAACAACAACAACAACAACAACAACAACAACAACAACAACAACAACAACAACAACAACAACAACAACAACAACAACAACAACAACAACAACAACAACAACAACAACAACAACAACAACAACAACAACAACAACAACAACAACAACAACAACAACAACAACAACAACAACAACAACAACAACAACAACAACAACAACAACAACAACAACAACAACAACAACAACAACAACAACAACAACAACAACAACAACAACAACAACAACAACAACAACAACAACAACAACAACAACAACAACAACAACAACAACAACAACAACAACAACAACAACAACAACAACAACAACAACAACAACAACAACAACAACAACAACAACAACAACAACAACAACAACAACAACAACAACAACAACAACAACAACAACAACAACAACAACAACAACAACAACAACAACAACAACAACAACAACAACAACAACAACAACAACAACAACAACAACAACAACAACAACAACAACAACAACAACAACAACAACAACAACAACAACAACAACAACAACAACAACAACAACAACAACAACAACAACAACAACAACAACAACAACAACAACAACAACAACAACAACAACAACAACAACAACAACAACAACAACAACAACAACAACAACAACAACAACAACAACAACAACAACAACAACAACAACAACAACAACAACAACAACAACAACAACAACAACAACAACAACAACAACAACAACAACAACAACAACAACAACAACAACAACAACAACAACAACAACAACAACAACAACAACAACAACAACAACAACAACAACAACAACAACAACAACAACAACAACAACAACAACAACAACAACAACAACAACAACAACAACAACAACAACAACAACAACAACAACAACAACAACAACAACAACAACAACAACAACAACAACAACAACAACAACAACAACAACAACAACAACAACAACAACAACAACAACAACAACAACAACAACAACAACAACAACAACAACAACAACAACAACAACAACAACAACAACAACAACAACAACAACAACAACAACAACAACAACAACAACAACAACAACAACAACAACAACAACAACAACAACAACAACAACAACAACAACAACAACAACAACAACAACAACAACAACAACAACAACAACAACAACAACAACAACAACAACAACAACAACAACAACAACAACAACAACAACAACAACAACAACAACAACAACAACAACAACAACAACAACAACAACAACAACAACAACAACAACAACAACAACAACAACAACAACAACAACAACAACAACAACAACAACAACAACAACAACAACAACAACAACAACAACAACAACAACAACAACAACAACAACAACAACAACAACAACAACAACAACAACAACAACAACAACAACAACAACAACAACAACAACAACAACAACAACAACAACAACAACAACAACAACAACAACAACAACAACAACAACAACAACAACAACAACAACAACAACAACAACAACAACAACAACAACAACAACAACAACAACAACAACAACAACAACAACAACAACAACAACAACAACAACAACAACAACAACAACAACAACAACAACAACAACAACAACAACAACAACAACAACAACAACAACAACAACAACAACAACAACAACAACAACAACAACAACAACAACAACAACAACAACAACAACAACAACAACAACAACAACAACAACAACAACAACAACAACAACAACAACAACAACAACAAGAAGATGACAACAAGATGACAACTACACAATACAATGATACAGATGGCAATGATACAGATGGCAAAATGTAATTGTAGGATTGAACTTTAAATGATAATGCTAAGTGTAAGCCCTAATGATCCATCTATTGTCATAAATACGATAGATTTTGTAATACATTATACAGAGAGTAAAACCCAAAGCAATATCATTTGTTTTTTTGGATATTTTTTATTACAAAAAATTCTATCCGTTATGATAAACATGTGAGTTCGAAACAACTGCATGACTGAATGTAATTTTTTTCATTAATCAACGATATAAGATAAGCAGGTGAAATACGAGAGAGTTTTGTCATCTCGTTCTTTTTTCGATCGAATGCTGGTAATAGGTAGTGCGAATTTAAGAAAAAGGGAGTAGAGAATATCTAACATAGGAGATTGAAACATCGACCGTTGTTCGATGTTCGGTTATTTTGTGGTGAGAGATAAAGTATATATATTATATTATATACTATGTCTGGTTTAAATACATACTCATAATTATTTCTTAAACTATTTAAAAATATAAAACGAATTGCTGTTATGTTAAAAGGAGAAAAAACGAAAGGTTGTATGATATAAGAAATAATTACGTGTGTATAGTAAAACCGAACGTACGTGTGTATGTATAGTTATATAATAAATGTATATATGTATGTAAATTGATGTGGAAAGCATAATAGGCGAAAGAGTATTTTTCATGGATATCCCTAAGGTTTTCTCATGCTTAAGATCGAACGTCCCATGCTTACGACGTTCGATACAGAGGCAGACAAAGGTCAACGAAAAGACTAGAACATTTTGGTTCTTTGCGATTAACCACCACATGGCTTTCAAGATACAATATTTATACATATATCATATATAATATATACCATCGATTCGCACATGCTTAATTAGACCAATTACCATATTCTCATCCTAGGCCTCAACGGTGGCCTTCTGGTTAAGCATAAGAAAAATACGATAGTTTTACTAGTGATTGATATGTCGTAATGAGTTCAGCGTAATGGGACAGCGTACGATGTAAACCTTTCCAATTATTCACGCTGGAACATAGTTCGATCATTCTATTTTTTTTACATTATTCAATTCTAAATGATTTTAATGAACAAACTTTGAAAAGTAAACTTTAAGGATAGAACGATATTCCAGATTAAGTCCTCCCTTCTATTCTCTGAACGATCGATCTAAGATAGATAAATAATGAAATTTTATCAATAGCAAAAAATCTCTTTTTTCTTTCGTGTATTTTTTTCTTCCTTTTTTTTTTTAATAAATAGAAATGAATTCAAGGAAAAGAAGGGTGTAGCGTCCGAGTAGCTTTTGACGAATTTTCGAATCGTGAACGAAGAGTTCAAAGGTAGGGTTTCTCGAGGAATTACATTTCTATTCTCTCTCTCTCTCTCTCTCTCTCTCTCTCTCTCTCTCTCTCTCTCTTTCTTTCTTTTTTTCGCAAAAGACCCTTCATCGACTAGACTCGACTTTTGAAAATAGGAATGAAAAGAAACCGTAAAAATGTCGGTTCACATTGTATTCATGAACTCCTCGTGCACCCGCGGAAAATTCGAAGAATACGTTTCTAAGTGCTCGTTATTAGGGTCGTACTCTCATATAGAAATTAACTAACTTGAACGAAGCATGAAGTTCTTGACGAAGAGTTAATGGCCTGTTTTCCTGCGTCGGTGTATTTTGCGGTGTTCCAGGACCACTACCGGATCCCTTTTTCTTCAGTGCACTTTTCAATGGCATTGCATGGAATTTAGGCTCTTTCGCTGGTATTTCTTCGATTCTGGATGTATCAATCGCTGGATCTGGTTGAGATACCCTAAAGACGTAAAGATTATCGTCTTCTTCCTCCACGTCGATGTCTTCGTCATCTACGAAGGACACGTACACTGTCATATCAGTTTTACATTAAAATAGGTAATAAAATGATCCTTCGTTGTGTTTTTTTTTCGAACATTCTATGTCATTCGAACGAGCTACTTTCATACGTATGCACATACGCACAGAAACATGTAATTTTTATGAAGTTTTATATTTTTTTTAAATCCTTTATTTTAATTTTGATTAAAATTTTTATTTTAATCAGATAATAGCAGCTCGTACAATATTCATAGAACGTTTGGGCATAATTCAATGAAAATAAAGAAGAAAATAAAAGCAATCTCACCTTCGTCCTCGCAATCCGATAAAGGGATTTGTTGTTGTCGCTGCCTCGTTACCAATGTGGGACTCGGCGAACTGAACATAGGCGGTGGTGGAATCGGTCCGATTTCGCTCAATGGAATTGGTGGTTCCGGAAGTTCCGACAACATCAGAGTGTTTTGAGGTGGTAAAGGATAACACCTCTCTATCACTTGCTGTTGATTTTCGACGCTTTGATCGAGGACACCTTTTTCCACTGAAATCAAATGAAAAATACGATTAATTCCGTTATTATTAATTATTTAATAATTAATATTTATCAATGAACAACGGCTAAAATTTATAGAAAGGGACAAATAATAAGTGAAAATTATTTTGAAGGTTTTCTATCCGGGATCAAAAGAACATGACTCATGTTGATGGCATATCGCAAGGCCAAGAAAATTTTGGCAACGGTGATCGTTTTCTCTCTTTCCTTCTTGTCATCAAGACAACTTACGAAATATTCACGGGACGAATCATTTTTATGCAATTTCATTAGATATTGGAAGGAAGATCGAGACCGAATATCACACGATTTAAAGATCTTTGTCTTATCAAATTATAAAGACGATCTATCTAATGTTTTATATCATCTGTTAGCCATTTTTTCTCGAATATTATATAGTCGAAAAATTCATAAAGTCAATAAAGTTATTTCCGAGACATACATGTCGAAATACGTAGTAGATACATGTTTGGATAGAGCATATAGCTATATATTTCACGATAAAGTGGCAAATTCTGACAAACTGATCTTGCTGTGGGAGGCGATCATGTGTTAAAGAAATATGTCAGGTATTACAAATTCTTATCGTGAAAGCTATGATATTCACGAGACATTTTTATTTATTTTTGTTTGTTTTAATCTGGTAACGCTATTAAAATACAGCCCTAATATCGCATTATCAGTTTTAAACGTGATTACGCGTATTTGAAATGTCAGAAATTTTCTTTCTTTTCTTTCCTCTCTTTTATCTACTCTTTAAATGATTTATAATTAGCACTGTACTATTGCAACCGCACAGTTCGGTCTTTTTTTTTTTATCTGACATTGAAATTGAAAACAAAAAAAAATTCAATTTAAATTATGTATCATTGCACAAATGTTTAGAGAAAATATATAACGTGTGTAAATAATGTATGATGTGTCTCTTTTTCTCTGTGTTTTATTTGAAGATCAACCGAGTAAGTTGATAATAGTGATTTTATCCAGTAAAATACGTATTTTCACAAAACGTGCACATTTTATTTAAGAGCTGAAAACAAAAATAAGAAATCAATGGTGAGATAGAAAATTTTTAAACGAAACTGAAGAGAAAAAAAGTTGCTGGATGGACAACAACGCTAGGAATCTTCGTTTAAAATACGAGCGAGATAGTCTTGAAGATTCTTCTCTTTCGTGAGACCGCATCGAAGAGAAACTATGGAAAACTATTCATGAGCTTACTATCATGTAGAAACGATCTAATATTCCCTCCTCTCCCTTTTTTTCTTACTTTTTCATTCTTTTTTCTTATCAGTTTTATGGAAAAAAGAGAATATCATGGAGAAAAGTTCTTAATCGACCAAATCACATTCGTAATCCAAGAACACAACGTCGGAACTATTTTTTAAAATGTTTCTGAAGGAAGTACCAATTTTTTTTATAATTTATTATATCTATCTTTTTCTTTCTCTTCTTCTTCTTGTTTTTCTCCTCTCCCGCGAAGAATTTGTAGTCCATTCAATGTATTCTGGATAATGTAATTCTTCACAGGATAATGTAATAGAAAAAGCATTAATAATGTTTGCTGAGGTTACTGCCTTATTTTCGCCTTTTTCTTTCCCTTTTGATTTTATTTATCTTCTATTATTCTTTTATTTCTATCTCATACTCTACCGATATTATTGCGTCATCATTGTGATATATATCGAAGATTACAAAATAAGGTGTACAAACTTTTTAATTATCTTCTTAAGTCCTTTGGAATATCGTAGATTAAAATGCAAAAAAATAATGAAATGCATATCTAATATTGCTGTATATTATATTTAACATTATCGTTACTTCACAACGAATCCATCGTAGAAAAGTATAGAAAAAAGCAATTTAGTTTTTGTTATCGTTTTCTAAAAGAAGGACAAACTTTTCTCTGAGCCAAAAGAAAGAGAAGTAACGATGATATTTTCGTATGTACGTATACTTACTGTCAAACAAGATCAGTCTTCTAGCTACAACCCTGGCATCGAGAGTGTTTGGCCTATTCGGCTTTTGTTGATCTCCTGTATTCGAGGTCGTGCCTGAAACAGGCACCGTAACGCTCGTAGTCGTGCTCTGATTGACCTGAGTCTCACCACTTGGCGAAACCGCGCCATTTGCATTTTGTTCAGTCTTTTCCTTCTTCGGCTCTGCAACAGAAAAGAAAAAAGAGTTCGACGTAGACTGTCCAAGAAACTTCTTTTTCCCACCTTTCTTCCCTTTTTTTCATCTATTTCCTTCCTTCTTCTCTTTCTGTAAAAAAAAAAAAAAAAAAAAAACAGAAAGATCGTAGATCTTTTGCGCTCAGAGAAAAGTTTTCTTTCGAATTAGTTTGATAGAGTTGAGTTTGCTCTTAAACTTCGTTGTCTTTTCCAAAATAAATCTATTCGTTTGATCAAGTCTCTTAAGGATGGGACTGATTGATTCATTAATTGCTTTTCGTCTATCTCGTTTACGTGTATATTTAGAGAGAAGTGTGTGATCAAAAACCGAATGTTAACACTAAGGTGTGATCACTTCATGCAGTCCTGTCTGACACGATGAAATTACTACTACTGTTATTACACTATTACAACACTACTACATTATTGCTATATTGAAAATAAAATAACACTGTTTCCATTCAAATTCCCAAACCTTAATTATGCGATCTATTGAAACTATAAAAAATAATAAAAATAATAAAATAAAACGATTAGTTTTGCTACAATATTTATAGTTTTGTTATAATAATTTTATGCTAATATTTTATAATAAGAAATATCGATTTTCGAAATTTATGACGGCGGTCAAACCACGGTTAATTTCCATGTAAATTTATATACCTCGTCTATCTGTCTGTTTGTCTCTCTTTCTCTTTCTGTCTAAATGTCGACGTTGAATAACGTGTGACATGAATTTATTGCTGGCCAAATCGGAAAAAGCGAATTTAGTAGAAGCTATCGAGTTCGATGACCAGTACGATTCATTTCCCCTCTTGCTCTATTTTCGAGTCTTCCATAATTCATTGGTGGAGAAGTTGGACGATCGTCAAATTCCAAAATACACCTGCGATAACCAGATCAATTAATTGCTTTGCTTCCTGACTTTCTTTTTTCACGATTGTTGCTTTAATGTTATTTGTTTTAAACAATACTTTTTATGAAAAAACTGAAATTAAATCATTTCACTTGGATGTTTCTTCTTCCAATTTTTTTTTGGTATGTTATAGCACAGTTCGTTTGAAAAAATTTGGAGCAATAAATTTTTCCTTTACATTCTTCCTCCTTTTCTCCCCCCCCCCCCCTCTCTCTCTTTATTTCTCTCTCTCCCCCTTTATCTTGTATGTCGCAGTGAACGGAAGTAAGCTTAATTAAAAGGCAAGCTTTTCGATGTGATTTCAAGAGGATTCTCTTTATCTCTCTCTTTCTCTCTCTCTGTCTCTCTATTCCCCCCCTCTCTCTCTTTGTCTTTCTATTTCTCTCTTTCTCTCTCTTTCTCTTTCTGTGGCTTAGAGAGATGTGAATCTCATAGTGGCTGATATCGGTTATTCAAGTGGATTGTTTGAGAAAGAAAATGAAACAGTGGCCTCACCAGCAATGATTTTAATCGAACAGAAAATGAGATTGGAAGTTCATCTTGGTATCCTCTTTCTCTTTCTTTCATCATTATCCTTATTTTTACCTATTTTATTTGTGATTAAATTTTCCTTTCTTTTTTTTCTTTCACAAATCAGTCGTTTGGATAGTTTCTCGAGTTCGATGATGTTAGACGACAATTTGGATCGTTGCCAATGAAATTTTCAACTAGTGCTTGATACCATCGAAGGTGACATCGTTTTATTACCTCTTTTTCTTTTTTCTTCTTTTCCTTTCTCTTCGCCTTATTAGCGTTTCTCATCTTCGGCATGAGAACCAAGGATAAAGCGAACCTATAAATGCATTGAACCAACCCAATTCGAAACTTAACGCATTCTCGTTAGAGAAAATATTTCTGTATATTATAAATATCACTGTGCGTTAAGTAATATTTCTATAAAAGCATGCCAAAAATAGCAATTTTAACAGTTGGTATATTCATGTGTAAATAATAGAGTGTGAATACTCCGAGTGTTAAAAGCTACTCAATTAATTGTTTATTATTTTTTGATAATTACACATAATGGATATTAATCGTCACATTAATTTTCGTTATTTATAAATAAGCATAGTTGACAATGATCATTGATTTATCACATTTTCCATAGATGAATTATTGATATTTTTCCAATTGTGCAATATATGCATTTGAGATCGATAGAGATAAAATTTTTGGAGAGAATTATAGTAAAATAAAATATCAATATGTATTAAAAATGGACATATCATATAAATGAATACTTCGCATAGATCATTATTTGGCAATTAGTTTAATAATCAATATGCCAAATATTTATATAATAATATAAAAATAAATCAAATCTACAATTAACCGACTACACAAATTACAATTAACCGACTAATTGGATAGAATTCAAAACGATTGAATTATATAATTTTTCGATGAAAGAGTAGACATTTTTTTAATCGAAAAATCGTTATAAAACGATTTCTAAGTATTCGATTAATTGTAATCATGTTAATAACGTTTAATATGATATCTATTTATCTTGTTATCTTTCAAAACATCTAAGAATATCTAACAATAATAAAGGAAATAAAACAAAGAAAAAATGAAAAAGAAACGAGGAAATGATAGAGTCGTGTCTTATCATTTCAATTAAGTATAGCTTAGTTTCATATCCTTGATGTCAATTTATTGGATTAGCCATAAAAAAGAAGAAGAGAGAGGGAGAGAGGGGGGAGGGGAGGAGAGAAAAGTTAATAACGATCGGAGGATGAAAAGACGACGATTATTGTATATACGCATGTATATTAATAGCCCGAGAATACGCGAAGTTGTTAGAGAATTAATGGCTATCGAAGAAAATCTCTTTCATTTTTTCTCCTCTTTTTTTAACTGTGTTAACACTTTCTCAGGAAATGGAACTGATTGCAAATAGAAAGCAGAAGTTCTCGCTTCAGATGTAAGAAATGTTCAATTAAAACAACGAATCTGTTGTTTGGTCAAATTGTCAAATGTGAACATTTTGTGCTGGAATTACGTACTACGTATGTATGTATGTATGTACATCGTTTCTAAAATATGTCCGATTCGCTAAAAACTTATTTTATTGTATAAAATGAAAGAATTTTACTAATATGAAATTGTTTTTTTAATTTTTCTGATGCAAATGACGATTTAATATTAGAACTCTCAATCTATTTTTTATTATCCATTAACTTGACGAGTATTTGAAAACAATTTTCAATTTTTCAATAACGAATAAATAAAAAATTTTGATGGATTTGATAATTGCGATGCTAAATAATTATCTATATTTTACATGCCTCGCCAAAATGAACACACGATACAACCTATTCGATGAGAATCAACTCGACTAGGCGAGGGAAATGCTCCCATTTGCTTTCAATTTTTCTGTTTATTTAAAAAGAACGTTGCTCACGACATTTTCCTCCTTAAGAAAAGGGAAAAGGAGGAAAATGTCGTGAGCAACGTTCTTTGTCGTGAGACAGTTCGAAGCAAACTGTCGAGACGCTTAGACGATACTGCCGCTAAGAAGAAGTAGAAATTTATCGTGCGATGAAAATAGATGTGGCTATGTGAGAATCACCGCAGGAAAATTTGCTTCAACGAATTGCGCGATTGTATGAGTCGACCTTCCGACGTGTATGATCGATTTTCCTTCTCCGTCATTCTCTCTTCCTCTTTCTCTTTCTCTTTCTTTTCATATCCGTCTATTTCTTAATATATCGAATCGAATGCCACGGATCGTCTTTCTCAAACATATCGATCGCAAGTTGCGAATGACAATTTCGTAAAAGGAAAGATCACTTTATTTTTATTCCTTCTTTGCTGCCAAGCTAGACTACTAAAACGAATGTAGATTTCACTGACGTTTTTTTCCACTAGAAAAATTTCCACTAAATACATGCACGTAGTACTAACTAAATAAATTTATCATAAATTTTTAATAACATACATTTTATATCCAACAAAAGTTCTAATATATCAATAATAGACATCAATATCGTTTTTACAGATGAGTTAAAAAAAAGAAAACAAATGAACACAATTGATTTTATTCGACTTAAAAAATATATCAATAAAATAAGATTTAATGGCAGTATCAGTTGTCAGAACTAAAGAAATTTTCACGATCTATTATCAAATATTATTTAATATTTTAATAGTATAGAAAGCAAATATTGAATTACTTTTGAAATGACCTCAAACAATTAAAAAGTAACGAACCATTATATATATCTTACTTTAAATAACAAAGAAAAGCCGAGTATCCATTACACATATGCTCTTATAAAACTTGCATTACACAAATTAAATCCACGTGTAATTTTGTTCATTTTAATATATAAATAAAAATTATGTTTATAATGAAAAATCAATTATCATATAAATTATCGACATTATTTCAGATATCGAATTAGTGACTGAATTTAATCATTGAAATGTAGCAAATTTATAGAATCTGTTACACAGAAACAAAGCATAAAACTAATCAACAATGTCATGCTTTTAAAATTTTGAACATAGATAACACGTATTCAATCGATCCAAATGTTTATCCTCGTGAAAATAAGAAAACGAAAAGGCACGTTTTCATATATATATCATTAAGAAGAAAAGAGCGAACATCTCTCGTGTGTACAAACATGAATGTATACCATATGACAAACGCGACTATGAATAGAGCGTGGCTACTTCCGTAGCGTGTTACCCTTGGCACTGACTCATAGCTCTCGTTATATTGTTGACAAAATTTCGTTTAGTTAGAGTGACAAGTTAGTCATTTTTTTTGTCAAGATCAATTAAAAAAACAAGAAAGAAAAAGAGAAGTATTCGCTTCGATGAACTAACGTCTGCAATAAAAGTTGTTTAACTGAAATGGGCTCGTAAAGTTCATAATTTCTTTTCTTAATGTCACTTATAAAATAAAATAAAAAGAGATAAGGAAAGAAAAAAAGAGAACAATTCTGTTTGATAACTAAAGTTGTTGTAGTCAAGTGCATTTGCAAAATTTGCCATTTTTTGCTCAATATCACATATTGAAACAAAAAAAATAAAAATAAAAGAGAAAGAGAAAGAAAGAGAAAAACACTCGAGTGGACGAATTTGATAAGTCTAAAACCAAAATTGATTAAACGAAATGTATTTCGATTTTTTATTTTTTTACTAATCATAATATTTTTACGCGTAGCTTGAAGAAATAAATAAATAATAATAAAAATAAACAAATAAATAAAAAATATGGAGAAATACCGAAGTCTGGGTAATGTGCATCAAATGCCACAAGGCATTCGCTTGGATCGATATTACACGCGATGACGTTACATTCTCGCGAGAATGAAAGTCCGAGAACAATATAGAAATAGCAGACAATGTTGCTGTTGTCGATCTTTCCTCTTTCATCTCTTTTCTTCATTCTCTCTCTCTCTCTCTCTCTCTCTCTCTCTCTCTCTCTCTCTCTCTGTCTTCATACTCTTCGACGATGACAACACCATCCCTTTAAAATATTGTAAAAAAAGAAACGAACGACGTTGTCGTACTAATTGTATCATTCGACTTGTAAAATAAAGTTGTTTAAACAGGATATGTAGAAAAATTCATTGCCATATTTGACTTATACAGTTTTTTTTTTTCTATTCTCACCGTGACACTCTCATGTTACTTTATGAAGGAATTAAGAATACACTTATTATATGCGCGTTAATCGGTACGGATATGTTAATGGATGTTTCATTCGACCGAGACTAATGGAACTCTATAAATAAGAAATTAATTGTACCACACGTGTCGTGGTCCATACGATATCCATATGTGGTTTATATTTCGAACAAACAAGAATGAGAGATAAAGAGAAAGTTTGAGTACGCATAACCTTACTTTGTCCCTGATCTCGCCCACCCTTTATCCCTTTTTAATATATCGAAAACTTGATGGTTAACTCATTTTGAATGGAGGAGGAACGAAAAGGAGAGGAAGTAGGAGAAATAAATTATGTGATGTGTTAATAAAAGTGTTGTATAATGTAGAAAGATTAGATTTATTTCGTAAGTGATCCATCAAAGTAGAAACTTGACAAAAATTGTGGCAAATCTATTAGTGTTTTGTTATTGATTTTCCTTGAAAAAAAAAAATTTTCCCATAACTAAATTTATTTTTATTATATATTTGAATAATATCATTATTCTTATATATTGATCATAATTATATAATAATATTATTAATAAATTTATTCACTATCTCTTTATTTGATATATAAATATATATTTAACAACAACCATAAGTTTCCACAAACTTGTTTCGTAATGATAAAAAATTCTCTTCTTTCCTTGAAAAAAATATACATTGGAAAATTAACGATTTCAATCTGTAAGACGATCATTTTACAGATTTTCGAGAAGAGTTAACGATTCGTCGAGAAAGACAGACAGTTAGTAATTAGCCGGTAACCATGACTGAGATCCGAAAGTTTTACTGCAATATATAGAAGAGATGCAAACAATGCACGTAATAAAGGGCGACGTTATCCGGTAGAAACATTGTTTATGTGTCCTCTCGAGTTTCAAGGGTACTTTGGGTTCTGTCTATCTCCCCCCCCCCCTCCCCCATCTCTCCAATCCTATATCCTTCGCTACCTCTTACTCTCTCTACCTTTTCTTCTAGCTAGTTCGAATCATTTCACGTATATTTATCCCAGAGCTTGTTCAAGAACAAACGAACGCTTTAATTACTTTCTAACGGATAAGACGAACCTGGTATCACTCGACATTTTAGCTTTATCACACGGTCATAATACAAAACTCTAGTTGTGTTTTTCTCTTTCTTTCTATTTTTTCTACTTTTCTTGATAAAAATAT
The DNA here is from genome assembly GCF_905475345.1 of Vespula vulgaris. Classification (NCBI taxonomy): domain Eukaryota; kingdom Metazoa; phylum Arthropoda; class Insecta; order Hymenoptera; family Vespidae; genus Vespula; species Vespula vulgaris. The sequence continues at coordinate 10,358,106 of NC_066587.1, forward strand.
ATTTGAATATAGAAATTTAAAAAGAGATTTGTTGATGATAGATAATTTATTTGATTCCTTTTTTTTATTTATTTCTGATTTCCGATTTCTCCATTACTATAAAAGTATTCTCTTGAGAAGCGTGAATGTATATGTTTCAAGAGATTATTGAAAGTTCTTCATTTAGAGATTAGAAAACGAAAGAGTTCGTCCAATTTTTTTTCTTCTTAGTAACATCGAACAGAAGCTTTTTTATTTCTCTCTCTCTCTCCCACTCTCATTCTCTTAGTCGATCGCTTGAAAACACGTTGATGGAAGGAAATCGACATTGTTTTTTGAAATCTCACAATTAAAGCACGCCAAAAACACAAATATTATACTTTGACTTAAACCTACGGTTTCTACTTATCATCGATATATCTGTATGTGTGCGCGTATATGACGGATATGCAATTATAAAAAGTTGTAAATCATTATTTCTCTAGTAAACATACACTTGTTCTCTTTCTCTTTTTTTTTCATTTTGCAAGCTCGAAAGTTACAGCAAACGTAGTGCACATCCTACGTTATTATTTTTATAGGTGTATGAATATATTATTGTATCTTCGGTATCTTAGCAATTTTACAAATTGTAACAAAAAATAAACTTTCACTTGGTTTTATTGTATATATATTAGTACTTTCATTGTATTTTTCATATTTGGAAGAAGAAAAGGGAAAATATATATCTTTATTAACGTAAGTAAAATCAAATTGATCGGCGATTCGAATATTTATATAAATTAAAAAAAGAATAAAAATGAGAGAGATAAAAATATAGAGAAGTTAACGTTTCATCCCTCTTCATAATTATTATAGTAAAAATAAAGATTATTGGATTTTTATCCAATTATCTAGCCTATTTCAATTAATATATTTTTTAATCAAAATAAAAAGACTTACAAGGAAAGAAAAAGTTAAAGTTAATCGCAAGTTGATTTTACACAACGAGATCTTTCTCCGCATACAGTATCATTAGTTTAAATATTTTCCAAAAAAATGACTCCCGAAATAAATGTAGGTAAAGAGAAATTGTTAATTTGCCTACACCATCTGTTCATGTTAGGAAATGTCAGAAGGACTTCGATGCAATTTCATGGGTAGCGCCGACGTAATCGACATAGTTGTCATTCCATTATCGAGGACTTGCTGTACCTTCAAGGCACAAGCGACATGGTTTACTCATGATAGAGAGAAGTCAAACGCCATGGAATTACGTTGCGAGCTACGTCGCCTAGTCTATGAACGTCTATCAATCCTTTGCCAAAATTTAAGCACTCTGTAGCACATTGTATCTCAAAGAGCGAACCCTCTTCTCGATAAAATCTCGTTTTCGTTAGCTTTTGAACTTTTTCTTATTTTGAATATCGAACACAATATCGCAACGGTTCTTAATCGATGTTCCGTGAACTTATTATAAAATTATGAAAGCTGTCTACTAACTAGGAAATTATTATATTTAATTCACTTTTTCATAATTTAGTCTTATATTTTATAATTAAATATATTGTATTCACGTATTTATTTTTATATATAATAAATATCTAAAAAGTCATTTTACTTTAGGATCATTTAGGGTAATCTAGATAAAGCTTAATAATTTAATAATTAATGTCTTCTTTTTTTACTGTTATGTAATTAATAATTTTTAATAAAAAAAATGTTTATGTTATACGTTTTTTTTTTATTGTTAGTTTTATGACCTTAGTATTTTGATGTACCGTAAACTTTTCTTATAATTATTAAAGAAAATGAGAATTAATTTTTTTTTATATTTTTATGATAAAAGATTGAAAGCGAATTTGTAAGTTGAGTTGAAATAAAAATTTTAATAAACAATTGTTGATGTAGAAATAGATAATGAAATAATTCTAGCAAAACGACTGTTTTAAAATTGAAACATTAATTTTATATGGACTCAATAATTTAATATTTACGGTGATTTCTTTTCATTTTGGACAAGTTCGAAAGAAAAGAAACAAGATTTTAGTCGAATTCAATTGTCGGAGTATCGATTCGTAGGACAAACAGCTATCCTTCACGCGAATAGTCCACTTCGCTATTTTACACTCACTATTGTTTGCCAAGCCACGAAATCGTTGGATGTAATTAAAAGTGGTTTAGTGAGTGGAAAGCTCGGCCTACTGTTGGGCAGTATACGCCTTGCCACATCTCGTTTACAAAACGATCGACCCGTTATATTGGTCGTTGACTAAAAAGGAGAGAATACCTACCTATATCCATACATAGTTTTGTATGTATAACATTTGGATTTTACCGTACAAAAGCAGTCGATCGTTTATTGTTGTTATTTGATTTGTTGATTTCTTAATCGTTATTTCAGTAGGGAAAAAAATTAATCGAGAGAATCATTTCTACACAACTTGCTATCGGCAACCAGCGATGCAGGATTATCTTTAAAAACTCGCAAATTTATACAATTAAAATTGACATTTTACAATAATAAATGACCTCATATGACTGTTAGTTGAATTTGTCTTAATAAGTGTCTTAACAATCTTAACAATGAAAAGAAAATATAGTTACATTAAAAAAAATGAATTTGACTTTGAAATTTCTTCCATCAAAAAAATTGGTACCATATGATGTGGCCTTTCATATTAAATAAATCTATATAAAAATTTTTCAGATTTTTCAGATAAACGGGACACCCTATATACAGTATAGCACACACTATGTTCTGTGTATGTGTAATGGATATTACATTATAATTCTAGTGCTGGTATAGTATAATTTTATACCTATTTATATGTATAGTGTACTATTTATATAATATCATACACGCTTACACACGCACGCACACATATGCACGTGGGAGTGTAAATGTGAGCCAAATAAAGTGTTACAAAAAAAGAAATATAAATTTGAATTAAGTTCTTAAAACAAATCCGAGCAATGTAAAAGAACACCAATTTAAACGTTTGTTCGTAAGTAATCTTTTATCCTTTGATTTCCAAAGCTCGTCCCAAAGCACGCTTGTCATTATCTCTGAAAAATCTTCCTCTAGATCTCACCTTATTTCTCTCATACGTACATCTCGCGAGAATGAAAAACTGAAGGATAATTTCATCGGTAATATTCGCGAGCACGTAGAGGTAGATAAGTACTTGAGCGAAAATGGGAAGTCGGGCGAAAGTCGCATCGATTTAAGAGGCTTATGTCCTCGAATTATGAACTTTAGAAAAGAGCAAACGAAATTTCATTTTATATCTCTTTCCCTTCTTCTTTCTATGCTTTTTTTTTCCATAAAGTAAAGAAAATGGAAGCAATCGATGGGTCAATCGGATGTAAAAATCTCAAAATTCATGTAAGTTATCGACGTCGTTATTAAAGTGCTCATAACGGCAAGTTAACGCCATAGGTAATTAATTTAGCAACACGACATGATCGAATCAGCAATGAGATAGAGAGAGAAATTCTGATCCATCAAATGATATCGGCGATTACTCGATTATATGTGACACACACGACACGTTTCATGTATTATTTTTGATCGTGCACATATCGTATTGAATCGCATCGAATCAACGACGACGATGGTTTATTATTGTCTCTAATTACTAAACTTGTTTTATGCACAAAATAGCCATTATTTTCGAATCTTTGCCGTGAAAAGGTACGTACATAGAAATACATTTATGAGGATACAAACATTTCACTTTTCTATATTGAAAAAACAAAAAACGAGAGGAAAATAAAAAAAAAAAAAAAAGAAAAAGAAAAAAGGAAGTAAAAAAGACATAAAAAAAAAAAATAAAAGAAACTAAAGCGATGTTAAACGACGACCAGAAAAGGGAAATTTGATTTCTGAAAGTAGGTCAGTGTTAATTGTTTGTCTCGAATCGGGCAGGCCCGACTAGCGAAAAACGTTTCGAATTCATTTTCTTTTCTTGCTATAACGAACATTCTCATTCTCATTCTCTCTCTTTCTCTCTCTCTCTCTCTCCTTCCCTCTCGCTCTCTTTCTTTATTAACGAAGCCAATATATTGGCGTTTGATTTATAATACAGGCGCCAGTAACTTGTACTCGCGTATATATGTGTGTGGTTGTATAAAATAGATGAAGTTATATACGAGCTCACGTTGGAAAGTCTCTTTCGGAACATTCAAATGGAGAATGTCTCAAAGGCTGCGTTACTTTGAGAACGTCGAGTTTATTAAAATCCCATATTCTCTTCTGTATCTAATCGAAACGCTGACAAATTTTTTATTCTTTAATTAATGTTACTGTATAGACTGACGTCTATTATTTGCGAAATCAAAGAGTATAAGATTTAAAAAGAATTCATTCAAATAATTTTGAAGCATGATTTCATTTATAAAAGGAAAGATTAACGGACTTGTTAAATAGTCATAACACAAAACTTTGCATGTACTAAACAGAGAGAGTGTTTCTCTATTTGAAATGGAAGTCGAAACGATTAATCGTTTTTTATTATGACGTAGACTTATTAGGAAATTGTTTTGATGTTTGATATTAATTGTTAAAGATGTAAATTTTATTAGAATTTAGAAAATGGAACAAAACGAGGATTCTAGAGAATCATCTCATGTCCGATTTTAAATCCTTCTTTCGTAAATTTCAATCGAATATCCAAACTTTTCTTCCTTTATTTTATCTTTAAACATAAAGACGTTGATCACGTTATTTAACCACTAGTAAAAAGAAATTCTTCGATATATTATTAATAGCGTGCAGAAAAATTCAATTCAGCAAATTTTTGAAAATTTTTCTTGGATTATATTTATATATGTCGCACGGTCTGAACAATAATCATTTCAAATTCAATAATGAAGTAGTTTATTGTAAATACTAGATACATATTAGGTGTAATTATTATTATATATGTATCTCTATTAGTTAAAGATACGACGTGATAAAAAATAGGCGTGGCATAATTTCCTAAATACTAATCAAAGAGTACGACACAATAAGTTTCGTCTTTCGGCCATGATTAATTAGATCTATTAAAATATGAAATATCGTTGTATCATTAAATATTATCTATTTATATATTTCTCTCTCTCTCTCTCTCACTCTTTCTCTCTTTGTCGAAATAAAACGTATCAATACAAGAATCATTGCGAGTGTTATGCACTCATGCATATATGTAGGTATAAATATTGTACATATAGTAGCTCATTAAAATATTAGGATACTTCATAAAATTAAATAACTTTTTTTTATTTAAATTAAACAGAGTATTCTGAATAGTTAAATAATGGAAAAATTCATATAGTATATGAAATACGTGAAGAATTAAAAAAAAAGTGTTTCTTCGTAGTATCAATAATGATAAAAAAATACACAAGATGAGTTTTTTTATATTTCTTATTAAGAGTTCGTTTCAAAAACGTATGTTTATATTGTGTAGATCTAGCTGTCTTATATATATCTCGTAAATATATGATGTTGAAACTGATCAATCTCAGAACGAATAATATTTTTGTAAAGATCTATAAAATCATCATTATCAACATTTTTATAACGGTTTGTAAAATAGTCATCGTCGGTATCAAACTGAGCATTTTGTCCTGATTTCAAAAGATTTTTATAAAACTTGTTAAAATAAAACACTATTCTTTTAATTATTGATACATTTCATATAACACAAATTATTATCTTCATATTTATTCAATAATTCAGAGCGCTTTATCAATTTAATTTGAAAAAATGTCCAAGTATACTTGTAATCTAAGTATTATAATATCGATGGTAACAGTAACGAAGTTGATCGAAGAAGACTAATTAAGCGATCGATAATAAATTTTTCGCGCATACATATACATACATACATACATACATACATACATACATATATTAGTAAAATTCGAGTTAAGAAGAGATTATCAAAATTCCTATAGACATTTGAATCACGATAATAATAGTTCTTTTTGTATGGATATGAAGCTCTTTCATTATCTACCCTTCTCGGTGAAATTCCTGTTTTTCGTTCGAATGGGATAAGAGGTAAAATAAAAAAAACAAAAAAAAAAGAAAAAATACTGATATCGTTAAGCAGTTTAGCGATATCATCATGATTTCAAAGTACTTGAACTATCATTAGTATATTGAAGAAGACGTCGTGTCGTTAACATTTTCTTTTTTATTCCATTTTACAGTTTTGCAGATTTGAAGATATTTTGCAATTTCTAAAATCGTATAATAAAAAGAATAAACCATCTATTATAATAAAATAATAAATATGCAAAGAGTTTGAAAAAATTAACCTTTTAAATACTATAAGCATGTTAACATGCTCTACATTACTGGACTCATTGTGCCGTCTATACAAAAATTATGTGTATACATATCCTAATTTGAATTAAAATTAATTAATTAATCAATATATATACAAATACTTTCAAATTAGTCAATGTTTTCATTCTTTTTTTTAAATAAATGATTACATTCATTTGTAATTATTGCAATGAATTATTTTTATTTATGGTCTAGCAGATGCCGTTAAGATGATATTATAGTATCTAAAGTAAACAAGTTAGGTTAAATAAGAAAAAATGTTCTGCATAACCGCAATGAGATTTGAATGAATAGAAGGAATTTAATGAGAAAAATAATATAAGCGCTAAAAATTAAAGATTACTGATTAAACGAATAGAATAACGAACGAACTAGATAATTCGGAATAATTGGCTTTTTACGCAAGAAAATCTCGCTTGCACCAATAGAATCTAGCAAAAAAAAGAACGACGAACAACATTCAAGAACGAAATTCCATGGAAAAAGCAAGGTCAAAAGAAAAAACTATAAAATCATTCGAAGAACGTGCTGTAATGTAACTGCTACGAGTTACGAATGATTCGTCAGTTCGAGTTGACTCAAATCAATGAAAATTATATTATTAATCTACTTATATTGGAAACGAAGAAAGACAGCAATGGAGAGAGAGAATCGACATGATTTTGACCGGGTCATTAAAAGATCGAGACTCAGAGATAATCTTTAAATTTCTATCAAAAATATAGTTCACTTTGAGAAACTAAATTTCGTCAAGACGATGGATAGTTCGATAGCATTTGTAATTTTAACTTAAACAAATCTTCAAATACTATATTAATTGAATTCATTTATCAATGAATCTTAACTGATTCTCTTCTTCAATACTCGTCCATGTGTCTGTAGTAGAGAAGAAACAAGATAATTCATTTTAGTGATGAACTTGAAACTGCTATCAATATATTGAAAACAAGAGAAAGAGAGGGAAGGGGGAAGAGAGAAAAAGAGTAAGAAAAATAACTGCAAGCAAGAGGTTAACAGTATTTCAATCCTTGTGAGCATCGGAGTAGCTTTTCCGCAACAAGTCGTTTCGAGCGGATTGTTCAGCTACTCGGAAAATTTCCGATCGAATTTTACACTCTACAATAGGGAAACACCAACGGAAATCACATCGCGAATACTTTTTCGTCTCTCGGCAGATGCAATTTTGACCTCACTTTTTTTCTCTCTTTTTTCTGTCCTCCTACTAACCATGTCAAAATACGCAGACTACGCTTTCGTATCTTTTCGTCCTCTTTTCCTGATCGATTTTTCAATGCGTTTTTTATATGATCGATTTCAAGAAGATAGAAAAAAAAGGGAGAGAGAGAGAGAAAAAGAGAGAAGCAAATCAAGCTTCTCAATAATATTGCATACGAGTAATGAAAGAGATTCATGTATTGTGGTTCGTCTAGAAGTTAAAGTTGAAAACAGCTTTAGAAGAGAACGAAACGTATCTCTCTCTTTTTCTTTCTTTCTGTCTCTCTATTTCTCTTTCTTTCTGTTTTTCTCTGTTACGTTTAAAATATACAGACGTCTACGTAAATACATAAATAACTTGCTTCTTCAAAATTTCTTTTTAAAATTTCTTTAAAACGTTAGGATCTCATTAAACAATCGACGAATAGTTCTGTGAAGAGAATAGCAACATTGCTTAGGACTCAAGAAGCGATAAAAGAAGAGAAAGGAGAATAACATAAAAAAAGAAAAGCAAAAAAAGGAAAAATCGATTATTTGGACGGACGTTAATATTATCATCGAAGGTAGAAGAAAGAGAAAACGTTCAGCTATCAAGTGGATAAAATAAACGGATTCGTCGACCTTTCAAACAAACGAGGGAGAATAGTCGCCAGTAGTTAAAAATAATACAAATAAAATAAAAATAAAAAATATCATTATCGGACATAATGTAAAAATAAAAAAAAAAAAAAACTGTGTCATCACGAATTTGTCATCGTTCTCTCTATTTTTTTTCACGATTTTACTTTGCTCGCACAATTTTCACATTATTTTCGCGAAAGCTCAGAAAGAAGCTCACCTGGAAAGCCCTTCTTGTATCCTGGCGGAAGAAAAGCCGCGGGCGGAGTTATCGGAGGTGCTGCGTCCCAAGTGGGGACGACATCCGGTTGCATCGCGTATCCAACGGGAAGCTCCAGAACCTTTTGCTGCTTTTCGCAACGTCTTCGTCTCCGACCACTCGGCGTGAACGTTTTCACGGCCGCTAAGAAACCGACTCCGCTCATATCTCTTTTTGTTCCTCTTTCTCTCTTTTTAAGCAGGGTAATCAAGCTTGGCTCACAGTTTTGAACAAGACACTTGATGATATCAGCTATTCGATTTTAATTCGAGATATTCTTCTCAGACACTCCGTTCTGGTTTATGAAATTTTTTTAATGATGTTTTTTTCTTTGTTTTTTATTAACTGCTTCCCCCCATCGCTCGAATTTAGCCAGTGATTTAACGATCACAGAGATCTCGGATCTTCAATAAGAAAAGGAATGTCTTTTTACATAGAAATCGAAGAATTAGTGTGACAAAGGATTCAAGATCGATCAATAGAATTTCTATTTTACTTTTTGGTAAAAAGTGAAAAGAGAAACAAAAAGCTTGAAAACTTGTAAAACGGAATTTGGTTGCGTGTCCGAAAACAGTCGAGATTTTTTTCTTCTCAAAGCCGGCCGGCTTTATTTGAAAACTTTTAAACTATCACCAGTTGCACCGAAAGCGTAGAATGGAAATAGACAACCGCGTTTTAATCCAAATCTTAAAGCTTGCAAGTGTCATTGTCGAAAAGACATTCGAGCAACTACGGAGGCGACGAAGAGCTTGGAAATTCAAAACTTGGAAAAAAGTTAGAAAGAAAAAAGGAAAGGGGAAGAAGTTTCGAATGTCACGTTTGAAAATTCACTTCGACGGGTTTTTTGCGTCTTTTTCCGCGAGAACGCTTCAGGGAGAAAATTCGTGAGCAATACTTTGCTCGTAAGAAAAAAGCTTTTCTCACACGGGTTGCGTCTGGGTTGCGTGAGAAATAAATCATTCCGAGAGACGTACAAAGACCGCGATACGGTCGGAAAATTTATTTGCTTGTTTCTCGATGAGCCACCACTCTCTTTCTCTTTTTCTTATACTTTTATGAAGAAGCTACGAAAAGGTGAAAAACAAGAAAATGAATATGACACGAGATGTTTTAAAGTTAGCTTGGAAAATAGTCATTTTTCTTGAAACGAAAAAAACTGTAGATGGACAAAAAGAAAGATATATATATATATATATATATATATATATATATACACACATATATATAAAAGAAGATGTCTACGAAAAATGACAACGAATCCGACAAGTTCTTGAATGAATGAATTAATGGGAAGAGAAAAAGGAGAGGAAAAAAAAAAATAGAAAAAAAGGAACAAAGAATAAGAATAAAAAGAGCAAGATTGAAAAAGTTGAATCGGCGAGACGAGTCGCACACCTGCGTACGCTATAATAGAAGCAGCTTCCTCGTCGAGTGACCTTGAGAATGTGTATGCGTCAAGGAGGTCGACCTGTGCCGGAAGTGCGAATCGATCACCAGTTGCGCGCGTGTGGAAAGAAGAGCAAACGAATTAAACGTCCCCGATTGAAAAAGAGCTGTGCTTCTCGCGAGAGCGTGCCCCGTACTGCCAGTCGACCACTCGTGCTTTTCCATCTCTCTTACTCTCTCGCTCACAGACGTACGCCCTTTCTCTCTCTCTCTCTCTCTCTCTCTCTCTCTCCCTCTTCTCTCTCTTTTCCTCTTATTCTTACTCTCTTGCAGTGAAGCTTGCGATGGTTCAAGCGTTGGCGATGATCAAGTCGGAAACGGCCGACTCTATACGAGGATATGCGAAGAGAATCAACGAATTTGGCCGATCTTGTTGACTGCGTGCGCAACGGGAAGAAATGAGAAGTAACAGAGAGGGATCAGCCGAGTTGCTCGCACCGGCGCGATCACATCTCGAAGACGCGTGGGTGTCGCTAGCGCCATCACTACTGTTCGTAGCGAAACGAAGTCTGCACGCGAGGCTATGCGCGGAAGCTCAGCAATGAAAGGTTAGGATGAGAGAGAGAGGGAGAGAGAAAGATAGAGAGAGAGAGAGGAAACAAGGGAATGAATGAGAGGGAGAGGGAGCGAGAGAGAGAGAAAGAGAGAGAACAGAAGGTAATGAATGAGAAAGAGCGAAAGCGAGAGAGAAAGAGAGAGAGAAAAAGAGCGGGAGCGAGAGCGAGAGCGAGAGCGAGAGCGAGAGAGAGAGAGAGAGAGAGAGAAGAGCAGGTGCATCCTCCTTCTTTCAGGACTCATGAAAAAAAATGGAAATCTTATCGCTACTCAATCATTTCTTTTCTTACAATACTACTCCCAAACGAGTATTAATCTAAATTTATAAATATGAGAATAATTCTTGTAAGAATCTTAAGGATAACAAACTTATTAAAGAAAAAATCTTGTTTGATTAAACGAACATTTCTCTCAGTGAATATCCAAAATCTTTGTAACGGTCGCGTTTAAATGGAAACCGGAGACAAGGGTGCGCTACAAGGAAAACCGACACTGAGGAAGGTAGAAGGGAGGGAAAAGAGAGTGAGAAAGAGCAAGAGCGAGAGCGAGAGAGAGTGAGTGCGGTGATGAGGATGGAGGGGACGTCGTGCTATCCGCTATTCGTACCCCGGGCAAGGGAACCGATCGTTACTGGGGAAAACTCGAACGGTGGGGGGGTTCTCCCATTTTCCAAGGGGGTGTCGTTGGTAGTCGGTCGAAGAGGGAGGAATAGACAGGGAGAGAGTGTGTATGAGAGAGAGAGAGAGAGAGAGAGAGAGAGAGAGAGAGAGAGAAATAAAGGATAGAAGAGGTCGAATTCGTCTCGTTGTTCCATCTCTCTCGCTCTTTTTATGTATGTCCCGACTTGCAGAAAAGAGGCAGGTAGCTAGAACTTCTCTGATCAGAATCTGATATATCAGCAGTATCGATTATTACCACTCTCTCCCTCTTGGACCTTCCCAGTATGTCGATGTGTGTGGGTGTAAAGCTCGCATGGTATGACTTGACTTCATGAAGGCCTTCGAGTCGACCTTGGGATTTCTCCGAAATTTAAAGACCTCGTACGTTGGAACGATGGAAGACGAGACGATTTACTTGGAATGGTAAAAAGTACTACTTTCTAAGCTTTAGAAAAATTTTTCTATTAATCAATTGATTTCTTCCTAAGATGGTAGATTGATCTTGTCAAATGGTAAAGATATTATCTACGATTTGTTCGCGTCTAAATGAAAACCGAAGATAATATCACCGTCTTGTCTTTTTTGCTTTCGTTTCCTTTCTTACGAGCTGTTCATGTAGGATTTTCCGATTGTTCCCAAGTTTTAAAATAATAAAAAAAAACGAGGTTTGGTTACATTTTTTATAGACTTCCTACAACTGCCAGTAGGTGGTTTGTAAAGTGATTAAACAAATTTCATCGATTCGCTTTCATACTTAGATGGAATGCATAGTAACTAAGAGAAGACAAGACATTCATTTTTTAACAAGTCTTTATTTTCCACGACCTCTACTCTTTCACCTGTCACCTATTCTCTTTTTTATTTTTCTCTCTCTTGCCGCACTCCCTCCCTTTTCCTTTTCTTTTCCATCGATAAGAATACTTCATATGCTGACGTAAAATGCATTCCGTGTACTGACGAGTTATTTATAAAAACGCACACATTATCTAATCTCTGATGTCACTAAGAAGCACTGAATTTTTATTGTATCACTGGACATCCAGTTAGGTACTTGATTTCCCTTGCGATACTGGACATACACCGGAAATAGTAATTTTCCGCCCTACTTTACCTTCATCTTTCTCTCTCTCGTTTGGGAATACAAGAACGAACAAGAAATATTTCAAGGGTCTCTTTATCGTGTTACGAGAAAAGAACTGTTGAATGAAATTCGCTCGCTTATACCGTCACTGAATGAAAGTTTACATCTTTGTCATTGTTACATTAACGTTCTAAATGTTACATTACCCCCCCCCCTCTCTCTCTCTTTCCCTTTGGTTTAATTTTATAATTTTTTTATAAGAAAGCAAAAAAACTGTAGATGTTTCAACTTTAAGACATCTTGTCTTCGTTTGCAATAACAGATTTTTTTTTACTTTTGATTATGCTCTATGCAATTTTAGACGAGTTTCGTTGATAAATTTATTTTGAAAGACTCTTATATCCAAACTTACTACTATTAATAACGATTGTGAGAAAGTATCATTCAAAAGAGCGTCTTTGAGCTTTACATATTCTAAAGCTTTCAACAAACTTTTTACGTTTATAAATATTTTGTGTCTTTGTAAAATCATTAATTAGTCTGCAAAACTATAACCATGTAATGTTAATTATCCCCGAATTTACTCGTTTTGTGAATGCTTATTTTTTAAACACATTGGCATCCCTTCATCGTACCATGCAATATGCTTCAACGCATAGCAAATGTTAATATCAAAGATACTGTTCGTATCAAAGATACATTGCTTTTGATGAAATTTATCGTAGTGAGTAAAAGCACATACTAGGAAGATATAATCAATGATTTAGTGGATCTTTTTATTAACAGACAAATTTTAGCAAATATTTTCAACTTTATTCAAAGAATTATTGTGTAATATAACTCTGTAATATAACTCTTTTCTCAAATATGTCCTTCAAGGATCTAGCAAGAAACTAGATAACGAATTTTAATGCTACACTAATTCCTTGAACTTTAATCTAATTCGTGTAAATAGTTGTTCGATTCTCATATGGAGGATCTTAGAATCCATCGGATGTTTGATATATTAGTGAGATTAAACGGATACTAAAAATCGATTGATATTTGTTTTGAGAAACTGATAACGCATCAGTTGGATCATTTTATTCAAGGTTCATGTAGATAGGAGTAATCACAAACCGATACCTTATATTATTATTCTTTGTAAGAATTTACGAAGAGAAAAGGGGAAAAAGATACAGAAAGTAAAGAAGTATAATGATCTGTTTTAATTTATGAAATTTCAAGGTTATTACTAGTGAATGGAGGCAATGAATCATTGAACAATAGAATAGGATATGAAGGACAGTAGAAATATATAAAAAAAAAAAAAAAAAAAAAAAAAACAGATTTAAAGTCTTCTTAGACTTTCAGATAAAAAAATAGAGGAAGGTTAATATCAGATGTGTAGGAAGATATAAGAATGATTTGGAACTATCAGTATAACTGTCTGCGTATATTTGTGTATATATATATAGATATCTGTATCTATCTGTGTATAAGAAGGAAGGTTGCTTTCAAGGTTTCAATGGAACCTTGACCTCCTTTCGGTTTCTCCATTGGGCCGTCGCAAAACCTTTGCATCGATTTGGGCTAAAGGAATGTTGGAGGGGAGCTCCACCATATTTTCGTCCAAGTTACGAGATAAGAAACGGTATTAACATAAAAAAACGTACAAAATCAGAATGATGTTAGTTAAGTTTGGCTTTAGAAAAAACTGGAAATATCGACAAATAACAATGAGAACTTGTAGAATTACAATTCATGCTCCAATTCATGAGATTTATCATATTCTATTACGCTAAATTATAACAATTTAAACACTTGTGAAACGTATCGAATAATGTCTCGTATTTCTTTACGAGAAAATATTGGGAATCGAAGAAGAAAATAATGAAAAAAAAAAAAAAATTCGATTATTCTCGATTTTAGAAATAATCTATGTTTTATATATAACTTATTGTCAATATGAAATATTTCTTTTTTATACATATACAAAAACATTTCATTCTAATTTTTGATTTAAATGACAAAATTCCTTCAAATTATTTTTGATTTGATATTAAAAGATTAATCCTTCGTGGAAAATCGAAAAATTAACTTTCCGGTATTTTTCTGACAAGGGGAAAGATTCATTCTTACGAAAGGTAGAACGTGTTTAACCAGTTGCACAAGTGCCTCGAATGACTATGTGCATAATTAAAGTTGAAAAACCGTGGCTGTTGAGAAAACGCAAGCACGATTAAACCAAGTGTTCATTATCGTAGTCTTGACATATAGATATGTATACATAGAATATTCCATGATTAGCGGCATAATCGAATATCTAATATTACATGAAAAAGAAATGTTGAAAATATAAAATAAAATTATTTCTTACGCTTTCATTTTTGACAAAAAATCGAATTACAAGTTCATATTTTTTTTATTAATAATATAAAAGCGGTATTTTGTTAAAATTTCAAATTATTAGAAGATATATTTTTTGTTTTATTCAACAAAGATTGAATAAAAACAAATAATTAAAGTACTTTTGTAACTATTACAAATTATGCTAACGTTCAATTTTATTCGTTGTTTCGTTAAGAAATTTAAAAAGGATGTCACTCGATTTGGAGAATTGCGGTTGGTATTGATAAAGCGATGCTAGTGATTAGAAACAATGAATAGAACTGCAACGAGCGTACCTCCGAGAAAGTGATTGGCTTAAAATTTCTCTTAATTGCAAGTATCTATAAAGAGAATAACTCCGACCTTTTGGATCGATATAAGGAAGAAATATAGATATTATAATACGAATTATTTATTTCTATTTATATCCAAAAATGATTTATGTGTGTGAACTTCAAAATATTGAGTTAAATCATAACTGTCAAGTCGATGAAATAAAAGATTAATCCGTTAAAAAAAATATTATTTTAATTTATAAAATAAACATTATTCAAACGATAAAAAATAAAGATTAAGGTAAGTAATCTTCTGTGCTATCACGAAATTTCGACATTGATTTTTTATTTTATAATAATATACCATATAGAAAACAAATCATTACTATGTAAAAAGACAAAATGCGTAACTGATATTTTATAATTAGCATAAACTACTTCGTAAAAAGTATGCTTTTATAATGTGTAAAAAAAGATCAAAAAGAATGTCAAACTAGGGGGAGAAGGGGGAAAAAGATAAAGATAAAGATATAAAAAAACATAAAATAAAAAAATAGAAGAACGTACAATCGTGTACTACAAAGCTATGCAAATGTTGCTAAGGTTCCACCTTTTCTCATCCTCTCGATTTTTTCTTTTTCTTTCTCTCATCATCCTCGTGAAAATTTCGCATTTATATTCAAGGCGACGAAAGAAATGGAGAGTACTTTGGATCGATACAGAGTGTAGAAAATCTTATTTTATTTCTTTCTTTCTCTTTCTCTTTCTCTTTTTCTCTCTCTCTCTCTCTCCACACACACACACTGTTACAGGTGGGCTTAGAGACGTTCTGAATGTGTTCGGAACAAATAGGCCGTTTTCAGGCGCAGATATGTGTTGAGAGATTTCGACAAGCTGTTGTCTTTGACAGGAGCTTGACGAGAGAATACATGGCACGCGAATACTCCCGACTGCACAGATCGTTGTGAAGCCAGATTGTACATTTATATTATATATAAGTACTAGATGTAGTAATATTTTGTTGAAATTTCATTTGCGAGAATATAACATTTTTGGGGGCTCGTTTGGAAGAGAAAAATATTAATACATGGCTTCGCGGAGGAGGCGTAATAGGTAATGATCGGAGGAAGAAGGAGAGATAGAGTTGCGGATGCTGACTTTTTCCGTTCAGAAGATCCGGGAAGGACCCTGATAGTAACGGGAGAAGCTCGTAACAGAGCGGTAACACAACAACGACCAAAATGTACGGTCCGAGAGTAGCGTTAGAAATTGACAAGAAAAGTACTAGACAATTATCGGGAATGCGGATAAAGGAAATTTGTTCAAAGACATGGATGTTCGATATCTGGCTTCGTTGACGGATTTAAGCTGCTCAGTTAATTCGTCGGCAAGTTTAAGTTGTACTAATTTGTTGATAGTTTCGGATCATTCTATTAATTTGTTAATAAGCTTCACACATAATGATATAGAATTGATTGGGGAGATTTCATTGCGAATAGTTGATCTACACTCGTCTGTTAGGCGTACTGTTGTGGAAATAGGGTCAGATTTTTCTTAATTCTCCTATCGGTCACCTTTCGTAAATTTCAGTCCTATGAAAAGAAAAAGAAACTCTGGTAAAAGGAAGTACAAGGCTTAGTGATTTGAATAAGCAGGAGAGTTTCCTTTGGAAAGGAAAGATTGAGCACGAAGATTAAGATACCGTCTACTTTAGAATTGAAGAAAGAAGAAGAGCGAATAAAGAGAGAAGAAAAGAGCACTCTATCGGTTATCGTCGACCTCCTGGAGGTTCTTAAATCATAGTTTTCTCTTCAGGCAAAGCGAGTTAATGCGTCGGATCAATAACAGAACAGAGTTGGTTCACGGATGGATAAGACCCATGCCAGCCCACCGCCTCCCCATACCGAAGATACTGCAAACAAAAACGAAAGAAATCGGAAGAAGTTTGAAAGAGGACTATTGACGAATAGAGTCCGAAAAACGGATACCGCTTTAATTTCTGGAGGACATCCTTGGGATGAGAACATTTCTTAGGACCGAGGAATGGAGCAGCATGAAGGATTCAGCAAGGACACGGTTCAAATGTTTTCATCAAGGAGCCCTAGAATCGAGTTCTTGGAACAAGGAAGAGTTGAAAAGAACCCGCTTGGCGAAGACCGTAGGTATCAGAACAACGATACAAAGAGTATTACGATTTTAGAGACGTCCTGAGTATGTTCGGAATAAATAGACCATTTCCGAGAGTCGACATGTTGTTAATAGATTTCAATAGGTAGTTGTCTTTGAAAAGAGCTCAAAGAAGACGTAACGGCACGCGACAGTCTAAACTGCGAAGATTGTTGTAAAACCGGATTAAGTAATTTTTAGTTGTAATAACGTCGTTGACGTTTCCTTCTTGAAAGCGTAACAATATTTTACCCTTTTGGTGTTTATGATAAATTATATATATAATGAGCTATATATAACGAATATAATACTAAGTAATATACAGATTGATTATAAATTAAAAACCAGTTAAATATCTTTGTTAGCAGCAATAGAAAAAGAATGTATTAAGAAAAATTTCATGATTTCATACGTCAAATATTTTAAGAGTATGAAATATAAAATACCTGACTTCCGGATAAATTGGAAGTTTATTGATTTTTAATTTTTTTTTATGAAAAATTTTGTATTTTTCTAATTAATCAGACATTTTAATCAATTATCTTCCAAAATTATTAAGGGATCTTATACATAGAGATCTATAGATCTATGATATATATCTATAGATATATAAATTATAACTACAAACAATTGTAGTCCTAAAGTTAATAATAGACGAGATATTAGCGTGTATAGTTATATAACCAATAGTATATACTTTCATTTCGTAAACAAACTTAAGAGACCATGAAAAATTGAAAAATGTTCAAAATCATCTTGTTAGTTGCTACCTTACAAAATCTACTAATTAAAAACAAAAACATTGAAATTAATATATAATAACAAAGAAGATAATCGCTTATTTTTAATTCAATAAATGTCCGAAGTATTCACTATTTTCTTATATGTACAGTAATCGACATCTTCTAATCATACTCTTTCGTTCATTTTGTAATATTTTAGGTGTTATTTAATTAACGGGATTTATAACATTAGGTTCTAATTTTCCTAAATTTCACTTTCACTGAGATTAGTATTGTTGTTTTTATTTACATAGCGTATTTCGAGTATTAATATCTCGTTAATTATTAATGTTGATTACCCTTACTTATTTAATAGGTTTTTTAAATAACTTTTAAATAGTTTTTAGTATTTTAATAGTTGTTAAAAATAATTGTTTTAAATATTTAATTAATTATAAAAATACTAGGTGTCATATAAGAAAAACTAAAATTCATTAAATTTCCAATTGAATGGAAAGCCAAGTGTTTTATATCATATTTTTAATATATTTGATATATGAAATTATGAAACTTTTTTAACATCTTTTTCTTCTGTTATACCTAACAAACGAAATATTCAACTATCCCTTTAATTTATAATCAACCTGTATATATTATATAATAATATACATTAAGAATATATCTATATACACATATATTATATATTATATACCTTATTTTCCATTTGTCTATATTTTATATACAATGTATACATACAGACATAAAAAGAGAAAGAGAATGGAGGCAAAAAGGATCGTCAAAAATCATTAAAGAATCAATTGCAAACTTTTTTCGTTTTGAATGTGTTTTTCAAGGAATATTTTAATTACTTTTTTTTTGTAAAAGACGTATAAACAATGATTTGTATTGTAAGATACAAACAAGGAAGTATTATCACACAGGATCTGTAGCATGGATCGTAATAATTCCGTTACTTTATTTTACCTTTCTCTCTCATACCTTTTTCCACTATCCATGCTTTTCCTTCGGATTCGATTTTTTTTTACTGTTCCATTTTTCCTTCCTTCTTTTTCTCTGGACAGCTTCGTTCTCATCGTTTCTTCGTGCAGAAACTCCCTGACAGCAGTAATGCTCTTTAAACGACACTTCCCTTACGCCGAAATTCAATTTGCCTTTCAAATTACTTTCTCCTTGTCGCACCGTCACGTGAGACGACGACGACGAAAGAAAAGAACGAGTAACGGAAAAGTACTTAGTTGAGCTGCTTTTCCTTCGAGAAACGAGCTCGACTCAGACATTGGAAGAAAACGAAAAGTGGATCTCGTTATTGCTTTTCGGTGAGTTCGATTAACGAAGATCAATAATTATTCTTTTTCTCTCTCTTTTCTTCTATCTATCTACCTATCTATCTATCTTTCTCTTTCTCTCCTGTTAGATAAACTGACTAAAATATTTTTCCTTTTGTTTCTGTAATTTTTACAAAATATGTGTAGAAACTCTTTTTTATAGATACAGATTATTTAATATTTAAAAATCTATTTAATAAAGATAAGATTTATATCTTATACGCATACACACACACACAAATTATATATATAATATAACTTATATAGATATTAGATAATGGATATTGTAGATATAAAGATAGAAGATAATCTTCTTTTTGATAAGATATATAAGATATATTTTATATATTTATAATATATATTATCTATAGATCTCTATGTATAAGATCTTTAATATATGGACTATTTATTCATAGATGTCCAAACAAATATCTCGCAAGTAGTTGAAATTACAAGAAAGTTTAATAAGAAAGATTTCCACTTTACATACTACTTTGTAATCAATTACAAAATGCACGTACAAATATTTTTTTACATATGATCTTTTCGAGTTATGAAGATCAACATAATTTTTTTACATGAATATCTATAATGTTTGTTCGTATATTTACTTAGCAACAATCATTTGCAATTAAATTCTTAGGTAGTAAAAAATTGCTACAATGTATCATTTATGAGTATTTAAGTATTAAAGTAGTTGGGTTTTCATATAACAATTTGAAAAGCAATCGTTAGACAATAGAATATTTTGAAGTCAACTATGTCGAACAGGGTCATGGATTTTTAACTTGTCAAGATAGTACAGTATCTTGGGTAAGACATATATATAAAATGTTTCCGTGATGATATTTTATTACTTTGAGGTATAATAAAAAAGGACATAAGAACCAATATCAGATAAAACCTCAGTCAAAAGTAATCGACTAAAACCTTAGGAAAGTGGAATACGAACACCCTGTACACTAACTGATCCTAGTTGATTTTTGCCTGTCGATTTAATATAACGAGTATTGTCTATGGGACACCTGTAATTAATGAAGAAGATTTCCTGGGAAGAATTCTTGCTCTCTGTGATCTCACCAGACATCTCCAGGGATATTACAGCGGATGTGGCAAAGCGTTTTGTGACAAAGCTGTCATGCTTACATCGACGTTGGAGGATGTCAGTTTGAATATTTACTATAAACGTATTCATCTTATTCTGTAGTAGATGATAACTATTGTGTTATTACATAAACAATTAACAATTACATTTACGCATTCCACTTTTCTATGGTTTCGACCGATAATCTTTGACTGAGACATTTCCGGACCGGGGTTTCTTATCTGATATTGGTATTTGTGTTTTTTTCCATCATTCCTAAAAATATGAAACATCATTACGAAAACATCCTATATACAAAAATTATAGATATTCATTTAAAAAAATTATGTTGATCTTCATAATTCGAAAAGATCATATGTAAAAAAATATTTGTACGTATATTTTGTAATTGATTAGAAAGTAGTATGTAAACATCATATATACAATAACTATAAGATATCTCTTTATTATCATTCGATCATGCTATATACGATTTATACATAGCAATCGGAGAAAACGCGAATCTTGGCAAGCGATCCTAGCCCGTTATACATTCGTATCCTAAGCATATATATATATATATATATATATATATATATATATATATAATGAAATCGATTTCATAGACTTCAAAGAACTCTCTTCTAACGATCTCGCGAGAAGCACAAGCCGCCAGAGAGTGGATTAAAGTAAAGAAGGATTATTGCTTGGTTCGTCGGATTAACAGAGCGCGAACTGATAAATCCGAAAGCTTTTCGATCTATATCTCTTTTTCTTCCTTATTCTCAATAGTTCTTTCTTTTTTTTTCCCATTCAAATTCGTTGTAAACGCGAGAATTCCGAACGATCGATCTATAAAAGCTCGATTAATTCGTATCCTTGCAATTTTATGTTAATCCGTCCTGTTTCTGTTTGTTCGTAGCATCAGCCGTACTAGCAGTACCAGCAGTATTGGCACCGGCAGCAGCGAATCGAAGCGTTAAAAAAGAAAAAAATATATATATAACCTATCTAGCTTGATTTTTCTCGTACACCGGCTGAACCAATTCGAAAATCATTTCGTTGACCAAACTTGTTTTTTTAAGGGCCGATTCTCCGTTGGCTGGTTAAAAAGCTCGATGGGTTTTTCTTTTCTTTTTATAGCATAAATGAAACGCACAACATTTTTTAAATATTTCCTTGAAATTTGCAGGCCAAATTCGTAATGTAAATGAAATAACAGTGTGTCTAAAGAATGTAAATACACTATTAAGTAAATTATAAAAAAAAAGTAAAATTTAAAAGTCTTTACGTTCCCTAGGAGCAAAATTTTGACAAAATATTTATATCGATAGTATTTACTAATTCTCTTAAAATAAATTAATAAATATCATAAGTTTTTTATATTATTTTACCATAAATACCGTAGATAGATCTATACAAACATTTTTGTGTAGCAGTATCACTAAAAATAAATTTCAAAAGTTTGTTCAATTATTTTTGAATCTCATTTTACCCAAGAGACACACTAGAAAAAGTGTGACACAATTCAACCGTGACCGTTCTTCGATTATTATCAATTATTTGATCGTAATCGTTTAAATGCTTCTAGTCTCTGCGGAGATCCACTTTATTTTTGACGATAAAAGATTTTTATCGTTCTCTACTTTATCGATCGAATATATAAAACGATGGTAAATCGAGATAGAGTTGGATAAAGAAAAGAAAACGGTCTTTTGTTATTTAAATCACCAAGTTCGTTCTCAATTTGCTGTAATGTCTTTAATTAATGCATCCAATTAAGCAACTACGTGTCCAATTATTGCAGAACAAATTTTTTGCTAGAAAAAGAAAGAAATAAAAACAAAACAGGAGAAGGAAATAAGAAGATCTGTTGGAAAATCCGTAAACCTTTATCCAAAAGGTGGCTCAACGTGATACGCTCCTGACACACAAGTCATTCCCGTTTAAAGTCTGCCAGGGCCAGGCCAAAATCAATATGGTTGATGCAGCAGCAGCAGCAGCAGCAGCAGCAGTAGCAGCAGCAGCAGCAGCAGCAGCAGCAACAGCAGCATCAGTAACAGCAGTAGCAACCGACCACGGCCGTGCTCATTATTAAATCCGCCGCAGTGTCGAAAGGAAGACGACACGCGCTCATTCCGATTCAATTTTTCGATATAGTGAGAGAACTTCGCAGAGTAAACATGATAATGAATACAACATTTTTTGATAAATTTTTCGTTCGTTCGTTCACAAAATAGTATTTAAAAAAAATGGAAGATTAATTTTGTTTTGTAAAAATTTGATGAATATCCAGCTTGAAATATTAATAAACTAAAAACTGATAAAACATTAACACTTTATTTAATGCTTTTGTTTTTCTCTTACGTTTCTTCTTTATTTTTCTCTTTATATATACAGGGTTATCTGTCCATATATGCACGAATATCTCGCAACTATTTGAAGTTTCAAAAAAGTTTATTAAAAAAACTTTACACAACTCTGACTCAACTATAAAGTGCATGTAAACATTTCTTTTACTCGTAATCTTTCGAGTTACAAAGGTTTATACAGTTTTTTTAAACGAATACCTATAATTTTTCTGCATATTTATATAGTGCATATTTAGTATTTGCAATCATAATCAAATCTTATAAAAGATTGTTATCATACATTGATTATGAGATAATCGACATCATAACGATTGACTACAGGCAGTCGTTCACTGATGAGTTTCTTACAATGGTTACTGAATTTTGTATCCATTCGAGAGTAACTTCGAGAATTTTTACTACTAGATAGCCACTAGCATGAGATCTTACTATCGGGCAGAACTCAAATTGTTCATTGGAAATTCGTTTATGCCTATCTACGTCCGTCTGTTTTGCTATTTGTTTTAGAATAAATGTGATCCTAGTTGCCACTTTTATGATAGACGATTAAATAGTTCGATCATTTAAGGCTTCATGGGCAAAGTCGACCAGATGCCGGCGAGCAGATCGACTAATGACTAAAAAACCAGGCGATTAAATTCGGCGAGCAAACAAGTCGCCCGTTCATCACTTGAGTTCTCGTAGTCGTCACGACCAAATAGGTACGCATTTATATATTCCCTTATATCTAAGGTTACTTGCGACTGGTTGACAGTGTGCATGTAACTTTGAAGTTGTTCTTCTGCTCTAGTACATCGAATGACTAAATAGCTGCTATACAGTCCAGTACGAAACGGATTGCATAGAAGCCACATGTATTTGTGTTTTATGTTATTCGATTTGCAAATAGCCTGATACTATCTACTCATTAATCTACGACTAGCTGGAAGAAACTGAAAAATCACCAGTGAGTATTGACAAGCTTGAACATGCACAGTCAGTAACTGTTCCTTCATCCTTATAATATAGCGTGATGTAATTCTTTTTTTTTTGCCGGAATTAAAATACGATACGCAAGCTTCTATAAGATAATGCGTTCTATTTCAACAATTAAAATTGTTTTGGAACAATTGTCGATGCACGGCTTAAGTGAGATAACGTTTACATTTATCTTTTCAATATTGAATTTACTTCACGTAGTTATTAATTTCAAAGTGTCGTATTTCCTCTATTCTTTTCCTGCAAGCAGTTTTCTTCTATTCTTCGATAACTAATCTCAAAATACGTAACTGATTTGTATTTCCGAGAGAATTCTCCAATAATAACATTCCTTTCTTTTCATTTGAGAGCATGCTACAACGCAATCGCTCACAGATATTTGAACCATGCTCTCAAATAGTTACTCTCGAACTCAGTGTCCACTAACAAGAAATATTTTCAAGAGTAACTCAAGCAAATAAAAAATTGTTAATAAATGTTTAAATATAGAATAATAAAAGCAATATTTAGAACTGAAAAAAATAAATTCTATGATGGAGAATCTATTATACATTTCCAAAATCAAAAAAAAATTTGATTTAATTTTTCAAAATGCTTACAATATAGCAGTAAAACTACAATTTAAGTTAATAAGCAATTAAAAATGCGCAATATTTTCATATATTTTTTGCACTAAACTGAGATTTTTTAGTTCTTCCTTTCTTGATGATTAGGAGGACGTTATTAAAATAAACTTACGATATCCAATCCCTCATATTTATTTCCTTCGCTGATGCTAGACGCGTATTTCGCGGTAATCTGTGCTAAATAGGACAGCGCAGGTACAATTTTGTTTGATGCATATAAAGTAGGTATATAAACTTGTAATTAAAAGCACAATTTTGTCAAAAATAATAATTAGTGAATATATTTAATATATAAGTTTAATGTACAGTGAATATATTTAATATATAAGTATTCATTAACCATTATTTAACTTTACTTAATCTTAAAAGTTTTCGATATTGAATCTCTTGGATATTGAATCTTTTCGTTAGTAACGTTCCTGTTTTCTGTTTAGTATATAAATTTAAATAATGATACGAAACCGACTATTTATAGTATATATATATATTTAGAGAGAGAGAGAGAGAGAGAGAGAGAGAGAGAGAGAGAGAGAGAGAGAGAGAGAGAGAGAGAGAGAGAGAGAGAGAGAGAGAGAGAAATAAGCCGTGCAAAAAAAAAACAATATTTTTTATTACTATAATCTGTAATATGAGGGTAATCTAGAATCTTTCTTTTTTCTTCTGTATACGAACATTTGGAAAAAAAGAAAACAAAATAAAAGTCCACAAATTTCAGAAAAAAGGTCAATATCGACATAATCTACTTAACCCATTTCCTTCATTTAGCATTGTCTTTAGTCAGTTATATCACCATTTATAAATTATGAAAGCTAAATATAAATAAAAATAACTTCCAATGGATTCATTCACTTTGTGAACGTATTAAAAATTGAAAGTATAAAAAGTTTTCAATGGGAAAGCTCACAAAATTGAAAGTATTCGACTTCTTTATTTTCACTGTAAAATAGTTTTTTTAATCTTAATCTAACTTTTCTCGAAAAAGATAAAATCTTAAGATATAATAAAGAACTTTTTCTCAAACAGTTCACGACATTATTACAGAAAATTTTTTTGTTCAAGTCTGCCCTTTCAATTTTAGTCATTTTTTTAGGAATACAATCAACGAAG
Organism: Vespula vulgaris; assembly: GCF_905475345.1. NCBI lineage: Eukaryota > Metazoa > Arthropoda > Insecta > Hymenoptera > Vespidae > Vespula > Vespula vulgaris. The sequence goes on from NC_066587.1 coordinate 10,383,286, forward strand.
ACACATTCAACGAACCAGAAGAAATTTCTGACAAGTAATTTTGTTTTACACCAAGAGATAAAAAATGAAAGTTCTTCGTTTAGTTCAAAACTTACTTCAATTAAATGATTGTATGGAAGACGTTTATAACAGTTTTAAAAAATATTGTAACTTTTTATAGGTATTAACAAAAAATGGTAGAAATGTCACAGGATCGCGTAAACGTTTTTTGGTTAATCATCAAAAATTGCTGAATTCACTGTGCGTTCTCCCGGTCTAATTAACAACCTTGCTAAAACCATCTACTGTCGAGAAAAATCAGTCTCGTTTCTGTCATGGAATATCATAAAAGAAATTAGAAGATAGCTATTTAAAAAACAAAAAAGAACAGGTCAAAAACTTGATTGCAATACCTTGCTTTATTTTGCTGGTGCTTTAAGGTATCATCCACAAAAGTGGAAGACTAATAAAAATACCCGTTATCAACTGATTTTTGTACTTTGATTTCGATTTATCATAAAGAAAATACAACATTTTAAAAATTAATGCATTTAATGAAAATTGCGTTTCGAGTCTTTACTCCGTTAGACACATAAAAAATCAGTTTTTTGTTACAGAAATCTATTTTTGTTAGAGAAATATCAATAGAAGTATATCTACAAGAAATGTTAAATAAGACAATGGAAAATATTTAAAAATTAATATGTTTTGATAGAAACGACAGCAAAACTAATTTGTAAATGGAGATCTGATGACAACGGCGGCCATAGTATTTACAAATAGAAGCTTACCAATGATAGAGAAGTTACGGCTGATTTTTAATGGTCTTTGTTCCTATAAAATTAATTGATTTAGACTGTAGAGAAAATCTGTGGTTTAGTGAACGTTCAGCTTCATCTTTTTATTATGAATCTATGAAATTTATTTCTAGAAGAGAATTTGAGGTACTTGTTTTACAGGAAGAAGCTGAAATGAACACATACATTCAAAACATTATAAAACATAAAATATATGTTGGTAATTCAAGTTACACTTAACAATAGTTAATGGTAGCATTTGCAATATAATATTTTATCAAAACAAAAGCAACTTCAAAATTCATGATATCAAATCAACAGAGATGAATTGGACTAAGACCTATTAAAAACAATTAAATGAAGAAAACTGCCATTTTGGTTTATCCTTCCTCCATTACTAAGTACGAAATTTTGACTGTTTATTACACATTTCAAATCATGGTAAGTTAGAAAAATGGGAAAACGTAATTTTTTCGAAAAAGAAAACAAGCTGAATTTAGGCAAAATATAAGAGAAAAACGGATTTAATTGTAAAAAAACCCAAGCAGAGATATATATATTTGAATGACGGAAACGCAGCTAAAAGATTTTTTGTTGACCATATACCTACTATTGATATTGAAATTATCGAAATTGACGAATTATTATTCGAAAAATTATTAGAAACTTATACTTAATGTTAAAGGTAATTACTAATAAAATAATGATTAATCTACGGAAATGTAACAGCTTAATAATGGAGACCAAAAATTATATCTGCAATTATATATCTGATATTACATGTCTAGTAGTGTACATAAACTGTTGACTCATACAGTAGATATAATCTATTATTTTGATCAGCTGCTGCTTATAGGGAAGATATTAAAAGAGGTTTTAGAGTAGATTAAACTAGTACACAGATTAACACAATAGATTAAACTACACTTGAAAATCTTCAAGATTGAATACTTACACAGATCTCATAGACAATATGGTACTGATGTCAGAACTTGTCATTTTTTCGAAAAAAAAATTGCCAGCCGAATAAGACTTGATTATGATTATTTCTGTTCGATATGATTATTTCTAAATAAATTTTTGAATAATTTAGACTTAGAAAATTTCAATACTGCTGAAGATTTAAATTAAACTATTCCACTTAATTTTTGTACTAATCACTAAATTATATTTCATATGTATGCAAAAATATTGTTAATAAGATATAAAAAGATTATTTGTTTATTGTTTTGCTTTTTTGTTTGTAAATATTTTTGTAGACATTTAAAGATTTTATTTTATTATTTTTATTACGTAAATACATATGTTAAAATCTAATTTAACAATATATTACATAACAGAAAAAATAATTACTACAAAGATAAAATTCTAATTTTTGTCCATTATGTCCATATACTGAATGTGTGGCAGTATCAAAATAGAGATGATCCACCTTACAGGAAAATGAGAGCGCATGTACTGCACAGGTTACCAGTTACCTATCTATGCCGTAATTTTTACTGCATACTATACAAATACATTATTAACAAATCAAGCTGTTGTCTATTTTGACAAGTTGAAGCTCAGTAATTCTGTTCGACATAACTAATTTTAACATATTATGTAATCCGACGATTGTTTTTCAAATTTTAATATGAAAACTCAACTACTTTAATGTTTAATATAAAAATTATCTCGCAAATGACCCATAAAAGCAATTTTTTTACTGCAGATGATTTTGATTGCAAATCATTATTATTACATAAATATGCAAAAAGAAATATAAATATCCACCTAAAAAATGTATGTTGACTTTCATAATTTAAAAACGTAACGAGTAAAGAAAACATTTTTACAATTTTACATTTGTAGCTAACTCAAAGTCATGCGAATTTTTTTTTTTTGTAATTTTAACCAAGCATTTGTTCGAATATCTATGGACAAACACCCTGTGTATCTCTCTCTTTCTCTCTCTCTCTCTCTCTTCGTGGGGAGAGGGAGGAGGGGGAGGGGGAGAAAAGAATCAAATTAATAGAACACACGTTAACATCGCGTTGTTTCGCATTATGAGAAGAATTCAATGAAGAATGTATCACGACCGGCAGACGACAAGGCGAGAACACTGCTCAAGAAGTCGAAAAGAGAGTACTGGAGATGAGAGGAGAAAAGGGGAAAGGTTGGACAACAGCGCCGCTTTGTCAAGATGCTCGTTATGCACTCGCGCATTAACAGGCTGGCGCCGCCTCGTTTGTGCTTGTCAAAAGCCAACTAATCTACTGGCACTTGTGACGTGACGAAGCAGGAGGAATAGGATGAGAACAATGTCATAGATTCAATAGCAAGGAATTCGAAAATAAGCAGCAACCTTTGTGCTTTCACATGTTTGAACTTTAAAACATAAAAATAATTAAAAAAAAATCAACTCGTTTATGTTATCGATGATATCTAATTAATTTGCTAAATGAAAATTAAAAGAAAATTAAAAATTGAAAGAATGTAAATTAATAAAATTAAGTATGTCAAAAATAAGTAGGTTCTAAGTAAATAATATAACTATGTATTACAGAATTATTATTTTCTTTCTTAAACAACTTAGATTTATTTATATATTTTTTCCGAAATTTTTTTGTCTTAATACTAATGAAACCAATATGATCAAAAATATCAAATTATTTTGTTGAAGGAAAATCGAAATAATTAAAAATGTTAAATTAATAAAATTATTGAAATTCTAAAAATAAGTTATAGTTATATATATATATATATATATATATATATTATATATATATATATATATATATATATATATATATATTATATATATATATATATATATATATATATATATAATTTAAATGTGATGAATAAAAAATATTCCTTTTTCCTTAAATAACTTCAATATATCTTTTGCGATATTTTGTTTACCCTCAAAATAATGGAAATGTACATATGTTAAAATAAAAAATAAAGACAATTTTAATGCGACTGATCGTATTAACTTATATCATCGTTTTCATCTTTCGAGTTCACATATATACTAACTCCTATACCTTCATATACAATTTTTATATATTTATATATTTATAAAAGGAAGATTTCGATCCAACCCCTTTCGAACTTTTCCCATCCCCTAATCTCTACTTGACCGATTAACATCATTGACCTCTTGCTACTTTCTTATTTACGTTCGCTTTAAACATCGTATATTTCGGCCATAGCAATAATAATAACGATTTTCGAAATATTTAAATAGATTACCCCCTTCTCTCTCCTCTCTCTCTCTCTCTCTCTGCTAAATACTTTCTCAAAATATACTAGTGAAGAGTACATTAGTTTAACAATTAACGAACACAATGAACTTTCCGTCCTTGTTCCTATCATTGCTATGAAATCATTATTAATGTGATAAGAATATTTGTAGAAATGTCAAAGATTATGAAGGTGTATATATATATGTGTGTGTGTGTATTACGTAATACATAGAAATGTTTTTATTATGGGACAAGAAAGTTTTCCTTGATGAATACTATTACGCAGTCACAAAAGAAAAAAAGAAGTAGAAGTAAAAGAACTTGGAGTTTATTGTAACATTAAACTCTCAAGTTGGTCGACGTATTTTCCATGAAGAATCAAAGCGAACTGTGTTCCTATGTTGAAGATAAAATTTTCAAGACGAAACAAACTAGAAGTTAAAAAAAAAGGGTAGACAGAATCGAAGAGGATAGATACTATGTACTTTAGTGTTAAATAAAGAATGAAAGACAAAAGAATCTTATTTCGAGGATATTCCAATATCAATTTTCACGGTGAAGATTGAAATGAAAGAATTTCTATCGAGAGAAGAATTTTGCGATTGAAAGCAAAAACATTTTCTTATAAAACTAATAGAAAGAAAGAAAAGGAAACAGAGAAGAAAATGAGAAAGAGAGAAGTGAAATGGAAAAAGTAAAAGAAAGAAGAGAAAGAAAGAAAAAAAGGAGAGGTCAAGGGAGATACTGTAGCTGCAGTTGCAATCAAGGAGTGTGGGAGATGCATCCCTGCATTCGTCCCGGGAATTTTATGCGGAGCCTGCAGCGGTTCTAGGTTCACAGATAGAAATGAATTATATAGGCAATAAAAACATTAATGACAAAAATGTTTTCCTATATATATATCATTATCATCATTTTATTCAACTTCCTTCACACTCGACGTTTTTTCTTTCTTCTTTTTTTTAAGAAGAGATAACAGAATTTATTGTTAAATATTTGAAATTTATAAAATAACACGACCTATCAACTCGAGGGAAAGTTCCGACAGAGAATTAGCACCTGAGGTGATTCCACTCAGAGAGTTGGGAGTATCCTTGAAGGAAATAGATGTACTCACTAAATGTGATCTAAGGAAGCATCCGAAAAAATGAATGAGAGAGAGACTAACAAAAGAAATGACAAGAATTGGCAGAAATTGTGATAACGATTCGAGGTTATATTTTCATTAAAATCCATCCGCCTTATCGTGAGCTTAATTAGATCTTCGACGAGATGTCGACATCGATAACTCTCTCTCTCTCTTTCTCTCTCCCTCTCTCCCCTTCACTCCTCTCTCTTTCTATCCTAAAATTAACATTAGCTTCCAGCGTAATCTTTCAAAGATAAAAGAACTTCATCGATCGACAATTCCGCTTCGTACGATCTGTACTAAAAAAATAAAGTTTGTTACAATACATTGTTCTATTCGAGACTGTAAAGCGAGTTATTTTTGAAGGTTAAGTTATGGAGAATATCGTTGACCAACGATAAAATATGTATATATATTTATTTATATTTATATTTATATATTTGCTAAAAAATATTTGCCACAAGTATTACCAAAATACATATAGAATAGTAGTATCCATTTAAAAAACATCGTCGACCATCAATAAAAGTCCAAATTCAAGATGACAAAATTTTATACGAGAAAGCTGAAATCATATCTCCCAAGATGCATAATCCTTACAATAAAAATTCCGTGGATATCGCAGAGTCTCTGGTGTCCAACTTGTTCTCAATTCCCACCTCTTCCATTTACTTCGCGAATACCCTCTCAGATTTCTTTTCCCTTCCAATCAATCCCAGAAAGTATCTCCGTATATATATATATATATATATATATATATATATATATATATATATATATATATATATAGACCGTATCACAATTTCTGCCAATTCTTGTCATTTCTTTTGTTCCTCTCTCTCTCATTCATTTTTTCGGATCCTTCCTTAGATCACATTTAGTGAGTACATCGATTTCCTTCAAGGATACTCCCAGCTCTCTGAGTGGAATCACCTCAGGTGCTAATTCTCTGTCGGAACTTTCCCTCGAGTTGATAGGTCGTGTTATTTTATAAATCTCAAATATTTAACAATAAATTTTATATAATACTATATAAATATAAATTTTATATTAAATACTATATATATATATATATATATATATATAGTAGAAAAAGAAAAGAAAGCAAAAAATTAGAAGAAAAAACAGAAGAAAGCAAGAGGCTCCGGGTGTCCATGCGTTGCCGATTGAACTGTAATTTTTTTCCTTCTTCTCACTCACCCTATATATACAATAGTTTTCTCATTCATTTCTTTCTTTTTACTCCAACATGATACGAGCAGGAACGATCGAAGAAAGGGTAGCGTCGAATAATACTGTCGAATATGGCGACGAAGAGGGTGATGTTTCATAAAAATACCACCGCAGCAGCACTGATAGTAGTATGAGAGAATGAAGAAAAAAAACGCGCACGTTTTGAATAAGTTCGGGAACGACGAATGAATCGAGGTCATGGATACACTCGATTTGTCCATCGTCTGCATATTAGGGTCCGTCGTCTTCAACCACTAGGATATACACTGGAGTCTTATAATCGAGCAAGCTTCCATCGTATACAGGCCGAGTACTCGCCTCAGGGCACAGACGAATTATGAAAGCGGCTAAAGCTTTTTTCTTCAAACCGTCTGTCAAAGCTCAACCCCTTTCATCTACCTCAGTTTCTCTCTCTCTCTCTCTCTCTCTCTCTCTCTCTCTCCCTCTCTCTCTCTCTCTCTCTTCATTCGCACCCAAACTTCATTCTTTTTAATACTAGATAAGAATAAAAACTCTATAAGAGAAGCTATATTTTAGTACTTTTTTTATTCTCTTTTTCCTCTCTCTACTTTTTGATTGCTTGTAGTATTATGGAAATACAAGAATAGTGATTTTTTTAAGTGAAATCTTACAAGCTGCATGGAAAAATACTTGAAATAGGAATGTTGCGTTTTTGAGATTAAATTGGAAGCAGAGAGAGAGAGAGAGAGAGAGAGAGAGAGAGAGAGAGAGAGAGAGATTCAGTTTTTATCAAGCTAAAAAAGATTTACCTCTCTTATTTTTTCTTTCCAACTGATTTTTAAATTTATTGGATGAAATCGTAACATATAATGTTGCCACCTGACGACATATTCTATAAGCTAAGCTGTACAGAAAGTAGTAGTAACCTGCAGAAATTATTCAACGAAGTCGATAAAAGCGGTATTGACTTTATCGGATATCCACTTATCTAACTCCTCCATCAGAGGGCGCTCAATAGCCTTTCTCTTACGGTTTAACACGAGCAATTTTGATTCTTAATCTTTTCAGATAAAATACGTGTATATTAAAAATAAAATATTCTTTTCTATAATAGGTACATCGCGTTTCATCGTGCTTTTCTACTGTTGTATATTATTGACTGTACGCGTCAGTAATGCCATCGTTGTAAACAGAAACATTCAACGATGAATCTTTTTACCGGGGGATAACGATCTCACCGATAAAACAAACTTTTTACAAACATGATTATCAACAGTGAACACGATTAGGAATATGTTGGATTAATTTTATGCATATTATAAAATCATTTGCTACTTCAAACTACAATGAAAAATATTATTTTTTAGATATAACGAAGTAAAAAGAAAAAAGAATTAATAAGAAAATAACGCGCTTCTTTTCTAAGCTAAAAAATAAAAAATAAAAAAAAGAATGAAGATAAAGAAAATACCGACACCACTTGACCAGAATAAATGAAGGTTAAGGCGTATGATTGAGAAAATCACTCGATTAAACGCAGCAGCATTGTTCGTTCATAGCAACTTACAAGCGCACATTTCTCAACTGACGAAGGGAACAGACCATATATCACGGTCGAAGTTAAAAGCGAGTAGGACTAATTCGAGTTTTTAAAATATCACGATACAAAGATGGGCTGACGTAACCTAACCTCTTTTCCTCTTTGATTGGAACAAACTAACTTTCGATCTCTTTATTCAAGGTAAATTTCAAATAAAGAATGTTTCAAAAAAAAAAAAAAATGGAGGAGACACGAAGTTTTTTTTTAATTCTCACTTACGCTTTAAGAAAAGAAAATGGATGCCATGCGATATTCCAAGAAACTCGTATGACACTTACCTGAAACAAAAAGATAAATAATTGATTAGTATTTTAGTATCTTCAAAGATTAATCTAAAGAACTTGTGATTGCTCCAATATAAAAAAAACAATTTTTCTCTGCTTACGAATAACAAGTCATAATAATCATTCATCGATTAATAAGACATAATAATCGAATTTGTCAAAACGAATTGGAAACGGAGATTGAAAGTCTCGAATTAAATAATTATGCGTTCCCCGTTTAAAATATAAATTGTTCATTTGTATACATATATTGTTAATTCAATTGTTTGCGCTTTTAATCAATTCACAATTCAGAGATCGATGAGATAAAATTTTCATCTCGGATCTGTGCGTTTTTATCGTAACGTGCCTTGATCGATTTTGTAATAGTCCTCGACATACATTTATATATAATACGCATATATGCAATAAATATCTACTATATATGTAGATATATCTGTATACGAAAGAGTCCGATTTTATCGGATTAACGTTTACCAGCGAACTAGCGTGCACACGCAACGTACTGACTTGTGTCCAACCTTTGAGTCATGATATCTCCGATTTTGGTCTATCCGGTAAAAACACGCATATTGTGTTTTAATATGGTGTGTATAACCCTTCCTGCGTGCAATAAAGTTAGGTTGGCACGCGTTAAAATACCAGTAATGTATCCTTATCTTTATACGATCTATACGATCTACATGATTCACCTATGTTCTTTTATTCAATCAATGACCTATTTCTCTTATTAGTAATGTAATTTTAATCTTTTATTGTAATTAAAGAAATAATAATAATTAAATAAAAATAAACAATTTATTTAGAACTTTTACAATGACTTTTTTTATTATTTGAATGAAAATCTTTAAAGAGTTAATTTCATAGATTTTTGTACAAATCAATAGATATATATCTATAAGATTTGTCGTAATATTTATCAAACTAAAGATGTAGAAAATTCCGTTGACATACTTTCCAGTAAAGACTTTCTGGATTAGACATGTAATATTGTTAAATTAATCCTTTTACAGAGACAAAAGATATCAATGTATTCATAATTAGTGAATGAACGCACGAGTACGTAATATATACATATATATTGTACTCGTATGTATATATATATATATATATATATATATATATATATATATATATACATTTCAAAGCGATTTAGATATAGGTCTTCGATTAGATTTTCGCGAAATAAAGTTGAAGGTTTACAAAGTCGATATAATGAAAAGGCAGGGAAAAAAGGTAACAAGTTTGCCACATGACACATCGAGTTTACGTTAAGTTCGATAGTTCGTTTTCTCTTTTTTTAAAGAAAGAGAACAGAAAACTTCTTCCTTTCTCGCCTTCTTCCCCCCCCCCCTCACTCTTCCGTAACGAGATTCCTACTTTAAAAGAGTATCGTTGTCTCTATCTCGACGGCTAAAGATAACCGCTTAGAACCGAGAAAACGATAGAGATATCCTTCGATTATAAGATCAAATGTGATAGTGTCATTGTTTCGCGTATAAATGTATTCATTCATCTTATGTCCCTTTGAAAACGACCACCTCGGATCAAGAAACTATGAATCTAATTATACACAGAACTCTGTGATCTTCTATTAGCCATCAAAATCAATACTGATTAGAAAGTTAAACAGCTGGACTCTCTATGTACGTATCTATAAATTTTTCGAATTTTTATTTAATTATCTTATCAATCTAAGTGTTATTTTAATTTTCGCAATCGAATTTAACGATGACTTAACTTTTCTGTTTTGTTCTGTCTACTAATCTATTTACGTTTTGAAGAATTATTCCACTTCTCCGTTAATAGGATATAAAAACAATAATATACAAAAGAGATTGTATAAAAATTTATTTATTAAATGGTGATGAAAAGTCAACGATAAGTACAATATACAAATTTTGTAATAAAAATCTAATTAGTTTTAATTTCTAATCTTTAAAATAAAATATAATTGCAATTGTGTGCATATTTAAACACGAACTTGTCATCAATCAACAATGTCTTAATAAAAAATTTCTAAACGCACGTACGATAGAGGCCTACGAAAGAATTTATTCATGCTAGTCGTGATTACGAAACAATGACACATTTACCAACTTCCTTTTCACCCCCTCTACGTATATACACATGTGCATATAGATACATACATATATATGTATGTTGGAACATATACATGTGCAACGACTTAGCCATATAAGTAGATGCATTTTAAACGAATAACAACCGTCATCGTTAATATATCATCACATATATACATACATAATATACATGCATACGCATACGTGTTTATAAGTATATCATAGACATTCGACATCTCATCATTTTTATTCATCATGAAACATACTTATGGAAAAATCACGCTTCTTCGTTCGCTTTTATTCATTTACAATTAGATAATGATCGAATTTCCAAATCGAATCGCGCACGTTTGTTATGTATCATGAGAGTAATAAAAAGCTTCAATCGCTCAAGAAATTTAATATTATAATCAAAATTATTTCGTTAAAATAATTCTTATTACTTTTTAATATATATGGACATATATAAAATATGCACGGATACTTAAAACACACGTTAGTATATTTATCTTGAAAAACAATGAAAATTTGTTATATTTTATATGTTATACATTGACAAATAAAATTTACTCGACAAATAAATTTATTCGATAAATTACTAGAGTATTAATCAATAAGTAAAACTAACTTGAAATATTTTGTTATACATATTATTTTTAGACACACACACATACACACACAAATCAGAAGTGTTTTACTTACAGAGTTAAAATCACGGCTTCGCTTTTCCGCTTTTGAAAGATACAACGAAGATAATATTGGATCTCCGAACACTATTTCCGGTCTGTTGGCCATGCATAAAATTTACATATCCACCCACTCACACACGCACACATGCGTGCTACGTAACGCGCGCGCGCGCACACAGTGAGTGAGAGAGAGAGAGAGAGAGAGAGAGAGAGAGAGAGAGAGAGAGAGAGAGAGAAGAGCAACAACACAGTAGCAGCAGCGGACAGACAGACAGACAAAGAAAAAAAACGAAAAGAGGGAGATGAAGAAAGAAGTAAAATAGAAAAGCTGTTATCGGTGGTGAAAGCGTTTGCAAGCACAAGGACGCTAATTATCGCAGTGCATTAAAATTCATTTACGCGCAATAAGATACTTGACAACGCGTGAAAGCTATCACACACGTTTCATGGCTTTTGAATTTCGAGCCATGCGTATCTTTGACGACTTTAACACAAATAGGAGAAAGTATACATTAAAAAGGAAGAAAATATAAAAAGAAAGGAACACGTATAAAAAAAAATGGGAAGCAAGTCTAAAACCGACCTTTTTTATGATTTGTTAAAAAATTTGCGCGATTATAAAAATGAATCGAATGAAATTTCGTGGAAAATAAAAGAAAAAGTCAGCTTACACACATACACATTCGTATACACACTCTTACACCCTCATTTGATATTATATTATGAATAAATATATATGTACACGCTAAAATCATCTTATACGTAATCATTCATTTACGCAAAAATATACACACAATTCATAGACGCAAAGACACATTTTATATATTCATTCATTTATAAAAACACAAAGATATACTGATATGCATGCAACACATATTTTATACTCTAAATTATTTATACGAATAGAGATACACGTATTTATACATGTGAAACACGTTTTATGCCCTTATTAATTTACACAAATACGCGCACAAATTTAAATATATATATATATATATATATATATATATATATATATATATATACACATTCACTCATTTATATATACATACAAAAGACACAAAGATCGGAGAAAATTTTTCATTCAAGGTGCTTTAGGCGAGGGAAATGATGAAAGTGAGTTTATGCGAAGAAGGTGTTGGGTTGTGCGAATGTTGAAAGAGTTGTACGAGGATGGTACCTTTGAAACATGTACAGCCCATAATATATCCCATCATCGGTGCGTTCTCTTTGACGATTTAAACACTTTTCGATCTTGTTCTCTGCTTTCTTCTTTCTATCCTCCTCTTTCTCCTTCTCTTTCACCACTTTCTCCTTTTCTTCCTTTCCCTCCTTTACCACCTCTTGCTCGAATAAAACCACTCTTTCCTTCCAATCCAACCAAATCGACGAACGAAGCAAAATAATACGAGCTAATCGAAGTAGAGTCTTTTGAAATCTCTGGCACATCGCTCGTTGATACTCTTTCTATCTCTCTTTGCTCTCTCTCTCTCTCTCTCTCTCTCTCTCTCTCTTCTCTTTCTCCCTCCCTCTTTACAAGTTCTTTCTTCCTCCACGCACCGACTAAAATTTATTTGCTCCCTTTTGCTGCTTGATTAACGGTACATGAGTTCTGTCTCGAATATCGTTGTCACGATACTCCAATATCATGGACTAAAAGAGATTACAGCCCTCCTTTTTGCTTCTCCTCCTCCTTTCTCTTTCTCTTTTTCAACGTCACCGGAAACCAATGAATAACGCTATCGAAAATCACCGTTGGAACGGGACATCACTACCTCTGTAACCATCAACGTATCGATCATATGCCACCTCTCTCCTTCTCTCCCTCCCTCCCTCCCTCTCCCTCTCTGTCTCTTTCTCCATGATTATTCTATCATCGTCTGTCTCCTCTTTCCTCTCTAGATGGCTCGCAATCGTTTCATTCTCGTTTCCAATCGATTAATGCATACGTACTGCTTCGAGCTCTGTGTGAGATGAAAACGTCGAATATATATATTTATCTAATAATTCTAATGATAACAATGTATATTAAGAGAATAATGATAAATATTCAAAACAAAATAAATGGAATTCATTCTCACAGATTTGTTTAGTTTTATTTCTATTTACAATTTATTTTTACTCTTTGTAAAAAAAAATAAACAAAAATAGGAAGACAGAGGAAACGATCCAAATCGAAAAAGAGAAATAAAGATCATCATAGAATTGCGGAAAACACGTTAGAGAGGCAGTTCTAGTAATTATTATCTCAATTACTGCCAGTTTAAGATTGATTCAAACATTTCAGTTCAGTCTCCGTTTCGTTACTTTAAGTCATAATTAAGTTTCAGTCATTTATATTCCAACACAGTATCAGTTTAATCATACAGATCGTACTGTATCGAAAGCATAAAAAGAGGGGATGGTTGAAACGATAAAAAATTTCCTTTGTGAATAGACAAAAGATTGCAAGTTAAGAAAGGTCAATTCATAGATTTAAATTTAGTTTCCATTCCGATTGTTCGGCTACAGTGGTTTTAACATTATTATATATAATTTAAGTACATAACATATTAAGTAACACATTCACACATTTCCGTTCAATCCCAGTTCAATCACCGATATGTCATATTTTCTCTGTGTCTGAGATCATCCAAACTGTCGTCAACGAAGATTTTTTGAAATGACTATCAGAATTCTGATAACTTGGAGTTTTTTGTCTATGATACGGCAAAAGAGGGGCAAGAGAAAGAGAACAGATTTTCAACCATTTCTCCTATCTCCACCTTTAACATCTTTTGTATTATTAGCTTGTGACATATCATATTCGTCCTATTTTCTCCGCTTGTTAGCGGGAAATTACTTTTTCGTATCATTATTAATTTTTTGCACGCAAAGATTATTTTCTATTTAAGTGTAATTTTTTATATAAAGGTGTCATTTTAATAAGATTTTGCTGCGATCAGTTAAACATATCGTTCTTGTGAAATTTTAAACATCTTAGAAAATAAAGAATATTTTCTTCATATTTGCTTTTCTATTACCGAAAAGGCAAAAATGCGTTACGAACTCGTGAAAAAATTCGGACTATATATGCAGTTCATATTGTAAATGATTCAATATGCAGGAAGTATTTCTAGAGATTTAAAGAGGGTAATTTTCAAATATCAAAGATGTATTTTACGAAAAATGCTAAATGATTACAAAATTTTATTAAAATGACAACTAAAATGTTACTTTTAAGTGAAAGACAACATTTGTATGCCTTAAAGCGAAACTGAAACGTTCGAAAAGTCTACTCTGTAAACTTTGAGAACATTAAAGACAGAAATGGACAGAACAATAAAGTTTCCTTTATACACAGACAAAAAATATTAGGAAAATTCCGTCAAAAAAACATCGTTTATAAGAATCTTCGATGATTTGAGACAAATAGAAAATATGACGGATCGTTGATTGAACTGAGACTGAACGAAAATGTTCGAATAATGTTAAAATCACTGCGGCCGAATAATCGGAATAGGAACGAAATGAAAATCGAAATGTGTGGATCGACCTTTATTCTGCTTGCGATTGTCACGTTGCGTTAGGACGACGTTCTGTATCGTTGAGTGGGGACGCTAGGCCATGGGGCGGCAGGAAGGGGAACGGATAACAGCAAAGTAGTAGGGGGAGATCAATGAAATACGTTAGCAGCGATAGAAAACGAGAGCAGGATATTGCCGCATACGAGTTCCGCAAATACGTAACCGTTCGATGGAGACTTCGTTTACAGAACGTTTATTAATCTAGCGTAATTTATACGCAAAAGCGAGCATATGACTTGCTTCGTGAATCAGCTCTCGGTTCGCATCCTCGACGCTTTCGTGGATTTTACCGTCCTAGTCTTATTTATTATGATCCTTTTTTTGTGCTAAAATGTTAAACAAGGAGACAGAATAAGTGGAATGAGATAAAGAAATAAATATTGATACGACAATTGTAAAACAAGTAATTTGAGTTTTCTAAATTATTAGGAGTAAATATTTCGATTTCTATCTATTGTTATTGTTGCTAATAATTGATATATATATATATATATATATATATATATTATAGTATACGTTATAATACTATAATAATTATTACTAAATATGTATAAACAGTGTATCTTATTTGAAATTTCGCACGTAATTATTTTTTATAATTAACTATAGCTCATTTCAAAGAGTATTTCAAATAAAACTTGTTTTAGGGGATTAGGAGGAGACATCCTATGATCACAAATCTTCTGTAGAAGCACATGATTCCGAGATCTTAAGATGACGTTTGATTTTGTAGACGGAATTATATGTTTCTATTTAAATAGGCGTGTAAACCATCCCACGACGAATTTATTGACTATAACACTTTGATCTTCCAAGGTACCTAGAGAAAATTTGTGAGCATCATAAGATCCCCCCTCCTCCGAAACAAGCTACTTTATTTGAAAAATTTTTCGAAAGGAACTATAGTTTGAGAAATAATTGCATGCGATTATATAATAACTACACTATAATATAATATACAATAGAGGGATTTATAAGTGCATAATATATACCATAAAATATCTATATATTATATATTATGTAATACACTATAATTATATAGTTATAGTTTTAATAATCATTATTGAAATAATAATAATAATATAGAAACAATATTAGTATAGTTAGATTAATAGGTACAATTACTTACTAATCTAGTAACCTGAAGAAAATTATATATAATATACATATAGGAATATTAATAATTATAATCATAGAATTATTAGAAGATAATAAATTTATAGTGAATATTTTGAATGAAAATAGTCGAAAGAAATAGTTAATGATAAGAAATAATAATAAAAGATTGTTACAATAAACGTTTTAAGATCATTTAGTGATGTACAAATTTTATTACGAAGTAAGCAAAGACAAAGAAGAATCTTCTCGAACAATTTCCCAAGAGAGTAAACGACTTCCCTTCTATCTTGAGCCAAACACATACTCAAGGACGAAACGATAGATTATGGGAAACGACGGAAACGTCTGTCTATCTCCGTTTTCCTTTGGAATACGTGGGATCCAACGCAAAGCTGAGTGATAGTTTTATGACACACACACACACACACTTTTGCTCGTTACTGAAGATCATTCTTTTTTATTTGATTTTCTCCCTTCTTTTTTTTATCGAAAATTTTATTGTCTCACAGTGTAACAGATCGCCAATATAGCTGGACAAAATTTGAAATTTTACTATATTTATTAATTGATATACTTAGAGCCGTATCAAATATAAGTAATAATCATATTTTTTATAAAAAGTAATATTTTTGTTAATCAAATAACATATCTTAAGCTATTTATAATTAAATATAAAATACAAGTGAGTGTTTACGAAGTAATATGTGTTTGTAATAGAATATTAAAAGAGATGATATTTTCAATTATGTACTTAAAATTTACTCGCTGTCTGAAGTCTCAGAAAATTCATGAATCGTTAGATGGCGTGTAGATTTTTTTAAAAGATGCAACTTGTTTGATGTATACAATCGAGTATAAAATATCGTAGTCCCAATCTCTAGATATAATTGAAGATATCATTAAAAAAAAAGCAAAGCATCAAATGGCGAACGTATCGATCATGCTTTCATATTTTATATTCTGTACGAAGCATATGACCTATGGTATCTAACAGTATCTAAAATAAGGTACATTTTGTAGAAAATGAATCACCTATTACAGTATTAAAAGAAAGAACACCAATGCTTAGCAACAGTATTTTATAGATTTACAAAATTAGGAAGCATTATTTTACTATATCTTAAGAAAAAATATATTACCAATAGGTTTCGGAACACAAAATAACTTCTTTATCGTAAATAAATTAGAGTTATGTAATCTTGCAAAAAAGATTTCTGGAACTGTCAATTTTGAGTATAGTACAAGAGTTATTAAGCTTTATAAAATTAATTTATACATTATTCTCGGTTGTTACAGACCTTTTTTAGTAACTTGTAATAAAAATAAAAGGATTTTACAAACATCACCAAAATGACTTTTATTCAGCTACATTGGCGATCCATCATACTGTGTGCATCGTTGCATCTCGAAATAGAAATCAAGAAAACTTCAAGAATGTCTAATTTAATACTAAAAATTGTATTCGAATAATCTACACAAGAGTAATTCAAAATATATTTCATAATTTAAACAACAGAGATTCCGTCCATCTATCGATCTCGATTAGTTACCGACATCGATGTAGCTTATATTCATTGCAGAGTTATTCATCCAGAAAAAGTATTGAGAACGATCGACTCAAACTGGGGAACAAGATGAAAGAAACAAAAAAAAGATGGGAGGATGAAAAGGTCAACGATTTTTTGTTCTCTTCTGTTTCCGTTTGTCTGCTTGCCTACCTGCCTGCCTATCTCTCTCTCTCTCCCTCTTCCTCCTCTCTTTTCAAACAAAACAAACAAAATTCAAAGATAATACTCCGGCGCAACGTTTGCTTTAAAATTGAAAAAAAAGTGCAGATAGTAGAAAATTTACTGAAAGATGGAATGTAAAAAAAAAGAAAAATTGTCCTGTTGAATTTCTCTGATATTTTTATACGATTCACGAAACCATTCAAAACCGATGTAGGAACATTTAGGCGTGGAACGCCGATCGGCTCGATTCTCGAACCTCGTATCGATTCGTTGCCATTCTATGGAAAGCGTGTAGGTTATATGTAAGACTTCATCGAGTGATCGCAATATTGTGAAACTGTTGACGTACTCTTTAAACGTGTTTTTTAACTTATTATGAAGCAAATTATGTTCTTTAACCTTGAACTAGACTAATACAATTGATCTTCAAGCGTTTTATAGGCTTTCGAATGATTATGTTTTGTATAAATGTGTGTGTGTGTGTGTGTGTGTGTGTGTGTGTGTGTGTGTGTGTGTGTATAAGCTGTCGAATTATTTGGATCAGTTATTTCATTAACTTGAAATATAGATATTTTATTTATAAATAACCAAATATTTCATTATATTTTAAATATAACATTAATATTTGAGATTAACCGTAAATATAAATGCTTTCTTTTAATTTATTTTATTACTTATTTCCTACCAAAAAAATTTTTTTCTTTAATATAAATATTTAATTTTTGTATTTGATTTATTTTAAAAATAATTCTATAACTTATAATTTTATTCATATTTTAGACAATTTGATTACACGTTATTATTATCATGTTTAACTATTATTATTATATATACGAAAGTTTATTGGTGAAACGTGTATCACCATGAAACGATCGAAAATTTATGACGTTCGAACTTTAGTATAAGATGGAGAAAGGTTCCCGAAGGTCTTTACATTTGATTAATGACCGAACGTATGGAGTTCCAACGGAGAGAATGCATCTTTGGAATGGCAAATGCGTCAACCATCCACTCGTTCGATGTACATGCGTTCGATTAAATTTTATTATCTGCTTTCGATTTTCCATTAATTTATAGATAATCGTAAGAGGTGATCGATTTTGTTAATGGAAATAATTAAACTATAATAAATTATAGTAAATAGAAATATATATGTAACAATTCATGTTTTATAATGTTTTAATTATTTAAATGTTTAATCATTACTGTTAATCCTCTATAACGCAATATAACTTTAAAATCATATATTTATATATCTATATTTATTAGGTTTGATTAAAATTAATTCTTATTTCGTTATATAAAGTTTTAAATATTTTTTTAAATATAAATTATAGTTACAATTGATATAATTGCAGAATCTATATATTGTAAGTATAAGGAAAATAGAAGTAAATAGGAAAATAGAAGAAATAGAAGAGAAAGAGTTCACAGATTTAGGATATCACTTTAAAAAAAATGGAGGACCAGAAAATCATTTGAGAAAGACGGGAAATAGACGTGAAAAGATTCAAACATCAAATGGAAAGAAGAATGATGATTTTTGGAAGCTTAATGAAAAGTATCATGCTGTAGGTAACTAAAAATGAAGTATGAGAGATATTAGAAAGTCTAGAAAAATTACAAATGAAGTATATAAATTGTGTTCTACGATTAATCTATTGATATATCTACGAATACGTATATAATAACGAAAGCAACAAAAGTAAACAAAATAAGAATAAGAGCGGATAGGAGAGCTATAAGAGTATGAAGAGTAATCAAAAATAAGGAATATGAATAAGATAATTCTAGAATGCTAGAAAGAGATAGATACGAAAAGTAAGAAGAAAAGGTCAAACTAAGGAGAAAAAGAGAAAACAATACTATGAAGAGAAAGGGAATAAATGTAAATGATCTCAGAGCAAGATGTGCAAGAGACTTAATCCTGACAAAAACTGTAGTACAGATCACAGCACAGATCACAGCGACAATCGCTATATGATAAAATAATAAAAGGAATGTACAACGGATTATATAAAGAATCAAAGGAGAGGATTAGAATATCTGAAGGCGGAATCTAGAGGAAGGAACTAATCAATGATAGCAAGATTCAAATGAGGTAATGAAAAGAAAGCTAATAATTTTTGGGAAAAAACAGAGGAAAAGACTTGTAGAATGTGCGGACAAGGAGACGATCAAACACTTAATAAAAGAATATAAAAAGGTGACAAGAGAGAAAGAACTAAACATGGATAATCATGTAGTAGTAAAAACAAGGAAGGAGATGGATGAGAAAAGTAGTAGAAGAAAGAAGAAAAACGAAGATTCAGAAGAAAACATAAATAAAATTTTCGAGCGTGTTAAATATTATAATTATTTCTTCTTTAAAGTATTATAATCATGGATATACAGATCATATAGGCACAGTCATGTACCAACTCCTTTTCAAGGTTAAATGAGAAGAAAATAAAGTTATTTATTTACCATACGTCAAATTGTTGTTAACTGTTAACTTTATTATCGGTTATCGCAAATGACGGTTATGGCCGTCATTTATGTGATAGTTAAAAAAGCAATATCGATGTCAACAAACGATTTCTTATAAAACTAATCATTTCATGTAAAAACAAATTGGTTTTTATGAAACCAATAGATCTAGTATTAATTTTGCTGTTATAAATATTGTTCTTTTATCTAACTTTTTGTACCAACAATTGAAATTTCTTAAAAAAGAAATGTATTTTTGAGAAAGACTTAGAAAAAAAGTGTGCATCAACGTGCATTAGTTAGTTTTAGAAACAAAGTAATACTACAACGTTTACATTAAATCATTTTTGTGCAAGTAGGAAAATTGATTTGTGAAGTAGGAAATTGAGGATTAACCGAGAGTTGTTTACTTTATTTATTTATTATCCTAAAATGAAAAAATGTTAGTCTGAATTCATTTTCTATTAATTTTATCTCCAATATTACTTTAATTCTTTGCCATAATATATCTCTTTAAGAATTACAATCGATTGAAATGAAGAAACGTTCAGAAACGGAAGTTCGTTGTAAGATTCTCAATTAGTTGGCAACGAACGTTTAGCACGTAAGTTTTTTAAGGGTGGTACGACTTGGCTCGTACCAACCTTCGACCGTTCTCTCCGAGGGTAATTCGTTCTTTCGAGAGGTAGGTCTGGAAACTCTAAAAGGACCCAACAATGTCTTTCTCTCTCCTTCTTCTTCATACCACTGATCTAAGATTGTCTCGAAAGACTTCTTCACTAAGGATGCCATGAAGAGAGAGAGAGAGAGAGAGAGAGAGAGAGAGAGAGAGAGAGAGAGAGAGAGAGAGAGAGAGAGAGAGAGAGAATGCATCGTTAAAAAAGAAATGGGAGACACTATATCTTCGATAATTTAAATCATTCTTTAGTATTTTGTCTCTTTCTCGTCTTTTTTTTTCAATATTTGAAGACGAATAACGAAAATTTTCTTTCTGTTAATTACATTTACAAAAAAAATTTATACGTTATCAAAATGATATTACATAACATTAACCTTTTATAGGAACGAGAAATTTTTTGACTGTTATACTTGGTGGATTCGATATATTTCTTATATTAATACTGGGAACGATATGTAGTTTCTTCCGAGAAAGAGTTCCGCTATTACTGCTATTATCACTATCAATATTATAATTTAATATTAAATATATAAAATAATAAAATAGTAAATAGTATTAATAAAATATTGAATAGACGATACACGTACAGTTTCTCTCTCTCGTTTTTTTAATTGGATTCGAAAATTTTTAAAATGCTATTAAATGCTTTTAACAAAGTGTTTTAACGATAATCCTCTTTCTCTCTTTCTTTTATAATTAACTTCCAAAATATAATTTTTGTTCTCTGTTTTATCATTATATCGATGGTTAATATTATTAATAGACTATTAAATAGAGGATTAACATAACATGCTCTTCTCTTGTTTATTTTTAATTAAATCCGAAGAAAAATCTTATCTTTTTATAAAGATGTCATTAAATATTATTAATAGAGTGAAAAGAGGTAAGGGTTTAGGTTCGATGTTAAGTCTAGCCGGATCTAAAACATGTTCTATTAGACTAAACGGTATCATTTGCGGATATCGAGGAGGATATCGTCGTACTGAAGAGCTAACTTCGATCCCGCGTCAATACTTTATCGAGGAGACGCGAAGTACTCTTCACGAGGGAAATTGACGATTTCCCAAAAGCCTTCGACAAGGTCGAGGACCAACGACGAACGTCAATGGTCAAACATATAGACGACGACGACGACGACGACGACGACGACGACGACGACGACGACGACGACGACGACGTAATCTCTCTCTCTCTCTCTCTCTCTCTCTCTCTCTCTCTCTCTCTCTCTCTCTCTCTCCCTCCCTCCCTCCCTCTCCCTCTCTCTCTCCATCCCTGTTTCCCTTCCTTTTTCATGATATCCCGACAATCTTTTGTTTGATCATTCATCGATATTTTTATTTACTTGTATAAGAAAAAAAAATAAACATAATGAACGTATATAAACATTAATTTTTTTATTCAATTCAATAAAAATAAACAAAAATAAAACAAAAGAAACATAAAGAACAATATTTGATCAGTAAAAGCAAAAAGTATCGAAATCATTTCTGAAGCTCATCCACATTTTCAATTATTATCAATCTCAGAAAATATGTGAGAAAGAAACAGAGAAAATTAAAAAATAAATAACAAAAGGATTTAATGGTGAAAGTTTAAAAAATACCAAATATGCACACCTTTTCGTCGCCTCCGCATAAAGCACCACTGCAGCATCAAACATCACACACTCTGGACTGTGATCGGTCGAGAGGTCAGTGACTCTCTGTAGTACCACGAGTGTGCTTCCTCCTCGTCGTCGTCGTCCTCGTTGTCTTCTTAATCGTGTAACTCTCTTCGTCCGCAGCATTCGCTTCGTCCTCTTTCCTCTTCGAGAATTATCGAGATTCAACGAGATTTACTTGTCCTTTCATTCCACTCTTCGAGATATAACAACCATACAACAATAACAACAACGTGTGCTTCTCTCGTGACATTTAATCCTCTTCTTTTTATTGATTCTTATTATCGATTATTGATTTCAATATTGTTTAAAAGTTGACAATGTTATTTAACTCGAATCGAAAGAAAAGCTTTTCATTGAAAAGATACACTGATCAACCACTGTTTCTCTTCTTTTTTCTCCTTACGATCTTGTTTCATAGTTCCCCTTTATATATTATCCAAGACACCGATAACTTTATTTTTCGCGTCAATATTTCACGGATTGATGTAAAGATCTATACTAGAAAACAATCGACATAATTCGATTATGTGTCTTATACTGTTCATATCTGAAAGAAAGAAACATCGTAAAAAAAATATCCTTATGATATTTGTAATAAAATTACGAAGTTTCATATCACCGAGCAAACGTCCAACCGATTAAAAAATGAGAAACTTACGAAATCTACTCTCCCCGTTGGAAAGAAAAAAGAATATTTCTCGAAGAATCGAACGGTCCTAGTGAAAGAAGAAGATAAAATAGAAAGAAACAACGAAACGATTTTTACGAGTAAAAAAAAAAAAGAAAAAAGAAAAACAAAAAAACGGATAAACGAGATAAATTTAAACAAGGACACAGAACAAATTGAGAGAAGTAGATAGGAGGAGGAGATCTCGAAGAATTTCGAAACAAATTCGTTCGATAAGGTCGCTTACGCGACGATAGTGTATCCGGGCAGAGTATCGAATGACCTCAGCAGAAGCTACGCGCTGGCATAACGGGTCGCCGGGTCACGCGGATACCCGGGTCGACGCATGCTGCTCGGTCAAGGCACTTATTCGTTGCATAGATCATTCTTCTAATTTTTTCCTCCTTCTGTCTCCTCCCTCTTCGATCATTCGTTTTCGAACTATGTCATTTCACTTGTTTTTTATTTCACTTCGCTGAACATAGTTGAAAAAAGACGCCAACTTGTTTTTGTTTACGCAGAAAGAGAAAGATGGAGAGGGAGAGGGAGAAGGGGAGAGAGAGAGAGAGATGCGAAGAAATCAGTTGACCTAATTTAGCTGCGCATTGGGATCGTTGTCCAGATTGACACCTACGCAAGCACGCGCCCATGCCTACCTCTCATTTTTTCTACACTTGCACACGCACGTCAGTTTTTTGTCTTTCTTTATTTCATATTATTCTCTACATCTATTTAATTATCTCTGTTTTGAACTTTTCAAGCGTGCCTTCCTTCTTCTTAAAAATAAAAATAGTAAGCTTTCCTTGAATAACACGTTTTTAATTATACACGGAATTTAATGTTGAAGTATCTAAATAAAATACTTAAAAACGTTTCTCGAATCTTCACAAATTTGTTGTATTCGATAATGAATCCAAAGAAAAAAAAAGCAAAAATAAAAACGAATATGCAAATATGTCTTTCCGTTGTCCAGTTTTTGATTTGACAATTTGAAAGAAAAAGAGAAGGGGGGAGGGAGAGAGATAGAAAAAAAGATTAATATTAGTGTCCTCCTCTTTTTCACTTTGTTCTTTTTCGTTTGCAAACACGTACGATGAATGTTCCAATTTTCATTCCAATTCTAGTCATTCTTCTTTCTTCGAACGTATAACTTAATAGTATAAAAGGAAGATTTCTAATATAAAAAATGTGATATATAAACCGATCGAGACGATTATTGTTTAAAAATTATCCGAGCGAAAGGTTATCCACAACGCGTTGAGGTCGAGCAGTGACTGACTTCCTCTTTTCTCTCCGGGCGTCACGATACCGACGCCGACGCCACCTTTGCGCTTCCTATCCTTCCAACCACCCTTCCCCCAACCTCAACCCACTTCAAAACCAAGCCTTCTACTAACGCAGCTGACGGTGACTTCATGTTCCTCGGTGTTGTGACGATGATCGTGATCTTTACATCAATCGAATAGATTTTACGATTTAGTTTCACGAAATAAATTTTCACAATTTAATAATTAATTAATTCGTCCTAATTACGAATCTTAGTATTAATGAAATCATAATTGTTATAAAAATGTATAATAAAATATATTTTTGTTTATTTATTTTTATCGTACATAAATCAGTATATATTAAATAAATTAAACAAATAAAGAAACTAGTTTCTTTATTTCCTTTTTTTTTCTCAAGTATTTGTCAAAATTAACATGTATAGTAAAAATAGGTCAGTAGTTCTAACTAGAAAGAGTTAATTATTTCCAAAGCTAAAAATAAATTACTCGAAGATTGATACGATTGCTATAATTAATCATTTGTATCCCTTTTTTTCTCTTAACAAACTGGAATCATCAATTTATATGTTATAATTAGATTAAATAAATATTTTTCACTCGATTAAACTTTCTTTCCTCGTTTTTAAATCACGTAAGAAGAGGATATTATAAGACGATTTGCTTTCGCTAAAGATTTTTCTTATTTATGAAAGAAAAAAGAATAGAAAGAGAGAGAGAGAGAGAGAGAGAGAGACAGCAGGCAGAGAAATATATTCACAAAATATGTAAATGTACGTGAAAGAGAGATAGGAAGAGAGACAGAAAGAAAGACAGAAAGAGACAAAAAAGACAAAGAGATATTTTCAGAGAGAATAGATGGATTCAGAGATCAAAGAATAAAAGAAGAGTCGTTTGGTGCTATTAAACTCGCAATTAGAAAAACCGCACAATTAAGATACGACAAAAGCCAGGTCGAGGTGCCTACATTTTGATTCCTTGATGCTGCTGTTTTTCGAATGTCCTACATATTTCATTCGAATTCGTATAGAATTTGTTTGAATGAGAAGACATTAGAGAAAGCGATATTGTTTCTTAATTTTTTTGTTTTTGATCATTAATGTTGATCATGATTATCGATTCCAAGATTGCACTTTTATTAATTAAATTTTATAAAAATTAATACTTTCGATTATTTGCTTACTTTTTTGTAATTTACTAAACTTCACAAAAATAACACATTTTATTCAAAAAAATCAATGTTTTCATATAAGATTTATGACATAACATACAAATCGCATAATTGTTTATATTGTATTTATCTGTATTAATAATTGTGCATTGATATATATTCCCTTGTTATCAAAGCTATATTTTTTTCGACAGTACTTTTTTGCACATTCCTTGCAACTTTTAAACTACAACGTTCGTGATTTGTTGATAAAAATCAGTAAAATGAGAAAAATGAAAACATACTTTCAACATTTAAAAACGATATCTATAATCGGTTAACATTTTTAATATACATATCATAGTTACATAAACTATTTGTATTAATCTTTTTAAAGCTGATATGTTTTTAAATTAAATATGATCCCACTTTTTATATACTTATACTGTTATTCACTCGAAATCATGGTGAATAACATCAAGAACATACAACAAAAAATTACATACATATTTTATAACAAAAATTAACGTACACATGGGTATCAGTGTCTCTAAAGAAAGAAAAAAAGAAAAAATAACACTGAAAGGTGCGTATAATATTGGAACGTAATCCTATACAAAATAAGAAGAGAAATAATTTCTTCATGCAACTTAGAGAAAAAGACTTGAGAATTCACTCGATGCGCGCTAAGAGGAGCACGTACACATATTATACATCGAGCAAATACACCTTTGAGAAAGGAACTATGTAGGTATATAGACGTAACCCTATATTATGCTGGCTATGCACGGATATCGATTTCCGATTTGCTGGTTATGCTACGGAGAGTGCAAACCACTAAACTTATCGTCGATACCTCCTACACATTCGAACATACACACACACAGGGAGAGGGAGAGAAAGAGGGGGGGGGGGGAGAATCACGAGTACATCGAAGGGAAAGTGCTCTGCCCAATCCAGACATGATTGAAAAAAAGATACGTTTCTTTCGCAGTTGCTGGGAGATTCCGTTTAATGTTTCGACGACATGAACTTCAATCCTTTTAATAATTAAAAAAAAAAAACAATGAAAGGAAATCTGAAAATTTTGTTCAAAAAATCTTCAACAACCCCATAAAAAAATTCGAGATCGATATTAGATATCTGAGAATAAAAATCGATGGATATGCTAATTGACAAGAAGAGAAATGGCGTGTTGGTAAGTAATGAGTAACGATTATCTCACGATCGTGTGGTTTGAGGAGAATTGACGTTCGCTCAGTAAAATTTGCCGAATCTGTTGCGGTAAACCTTACAACTAACTTTTACTTTTTCCACCGAAAGTATTCCCCCTCCTCTCTTTCTTCGTCATTAATATCTTTATCGACAAAAGAATAAAAATATAAAAAGAAGGAAAAGAACAGATAGTGTCTTCCAAGTCGTGTTTACTCTCGAGGTAGATGCAGAAAGAGTGGATAAGTCGGACTGGAGTTTCCCTTTAATTACGGTCATTCCAACCTAGATATATCATGAAAATGAGAGAAAATAAACGTAACGAATAAAAGAAAGATATAATGAAAATAAAAGAAAGTAACGTACAAATATAGAGAAAGAGAGAAAGAGAGAAAAGAGTAAAAGGGTTAAGGATGGGGTTACTTTTGTGTTCGAAATTAAAGGTAAAAGGAGAAATAAAGAAGAAGAAGAAGAAGAAGAAGAAGAAGAAGAAGGTACAGTGATCCATCCCTCTAGCCGGTAGTATGTAGTGGTGGTTTTCCAATTACATTTATAAATCGCATGCTGGTTCGCCGGTAGGTAGCGTAGAACGTGGCTCACGGAACCAATGGCGGTGCTCCAAAGCGTCTACTCGACCTGACCTAGCAGCGCGCACTTCTTGCCGATCGATCTCTTCTCTCTTTCTTTCTCTTTTTCTCTTTTCGTGCAGGAAAAATCAGAAATGTCCAAGTCAGACTGCAAACGAAAGAGAGAGATAGAAGGAGAGAAATAAAGTATATTATGCCTAACTGAAGAGACAAATTACAGTATATAAGTAAATATAGGATTAAAAAAAGAATATTATAAAAAGAAGAAACATATGACAAAGAAAAAAAATAAAAATCATTCCTTTACAGCTGACTTTCTGAGTTTAATAAAAAAGTAACCACGAGAATATAAAAAAGAGATAGTTTCTTATTATTTTTTTCCTATCTCTTTTTAACTTACAAGAAAAAGAAAATTCTTAAATGAATATTTAGATATTTATATATCCTATAGTTAAAATGATGATAAATCTCTGAGAAACATCCTTGATTTCCTTTATTTACAGAGAAGAAATATATCATTCTTTCTGATTCTTTTTAAAGGAAATATTTCGTTTCTTCTTAACTTGGTAACGCAATACCATTGTCATAAAATAACTATATACTTGTCACAAAAAAACTAACAATGAAAAAAGAAAAAAAAGGGGAAGTAGAAATGAGAGAAATAAAAAAAAAAGAAATTTCAATATTGAAAAGAGACGACAAAAATTATGGAAAAATACAAAGGAAAATATAAAATATAAATAAGATAAATAATTGATAATAATACATCAATTATTATAGTAAGACACAGAATATAGTAATACATAGAAACAGTTATATTATTATTATACATTATAGAAAAAGAGCAGTAAATGTTAAATATAGAAAATTAAAATATAGATAATATAAAAATATAAATATTTTCATACAAACACAAATAAATAAATTTAATATAGCATAGAACATAAACAAATAAACAAACAAACAAACGAATAAATAAATAAATAAGTAGATAACAATAAATAAATATAGACGTCAATCAAAATCGAAATCAGTTTGTTTATTGAAACTTGTAAAGACATAAAAAACAAATTATCTTATGAACAAGAGGAAGGGAGAGAGAGAGAGAGAGAGAGAGAGAGAGAGAGAGAGAACAGATGTAAAAAAAAGGAGATAACAGTTTCTATCAAAAGAATATAAGACGTATAACTCTTTCGGAAGGGTTTGTGGGAAGGATTAAGGGAAAAAGCATAACGTCAAGTATGGCAATTGGGGAGGGACGGGGCAGTTGGGTACGACGAAGTGGCTTAACGGCTGGAAAGGTTCATCGACCTCGAATCACCGCGTGCAACCCTTGAAAAAAGCGCAAAGACTACTACCGCCAACATGAAATCCTTTTCTTTCCACTTAAACCATAAACTCCATCGCTCGCTTTCATCATACTTTCGTACTTCAACATAGTCGTGTGATCTTTCTCGAACCTTTTTACTTTTCTACAACTGTATTATATATTTTATATCATTAAAAAATTTTTTAATTATAATTAGAGGAGCTTAATTCTACATCTTCTATCGTCTAATTTAATAATAGCAACAACATAACGAAACATGATTAGTTGTGATACTTAGAACGCTCTAATTCTTTCTAATTTTTTCTCTAAATATTTAACAGAATGGATAATATCGTATACTAAGAGTAACATTCTCTTATTTGTCTCACTATTATTTTATATTCGTAGTACTAGCCAGCTATTTTCACTAGACATTATCCATACGATTATATATATGCGAAATGTCAAAGAAAAATATGAATCTCACGAGTCCGTGAGTCACCGGCTGAGTCTATATGATCAGAAACAATAATAACGCACATGCGGATTGCCTTTATTTATTTTGTTTCATTTTATCTTTTCTTTTAAAAAATATTTATAAGCAAAATAATCCATCTAACGATGAGTATCCCTAAGAAAGTATTTTAAAAAACTCTAATTTAAGAAGGGAAAAAAAAGAAAGAAGAAATCACAATAATTCCAAAAGAAGAAAAGTGTATCTAACTGATTAGCTCGCCGATCAAACAGTTCCAGATCTAATCTGAGAAATCTCTCCTATGTTTTCTTAAGATATTACAACTCATCGATAAGAAAACTAATTTTGTGACGTCACTAATAGTATAAACCGAGTTAAGTGCGATGGAACTAGCGTTTAACATAAAATCAATCAATTACTTTTAGGCGAATCTAAAACGTATCAAAAAAAAAAAAAAAAAAAAAAAAAAGGAAAAAAAAAGAAAAGCGAGCAATAAAAGTAAGAGAACAAGAAAAAGAAATAATAAGACGTCAAAAAAATAAAAAACAGAAAAAAAACAAAAAAGGACAAGAAAATCTTTTAGCCTAAAAGGAAGTTTTTCTTTTTTTCTATCTTTCGGTAACTAGTACGAAAACGTGGCATGAAAATGCAGTAAGCTCTATTCATATCCTACTCCCTGGTTTTGAGCGGGAAAGTAGTGAAGGGTCTGAAGGGGTGGTTTGCCCAACAGGGAGGAGGAAACCAGGTTGGTACGTTGTAAAATATGAAAAAACTCAACGATATACGCGTATTCGTGGAACTCGAGTTCTTTAAGGAGGAACAGTTGTTACACTTGCTCCTTTCTCTCTCTCTTTTCCTCTTTATCTTCTGGCATTTGATGCACTACAGACAAAAAGTCGAAATTCAATTCTCTTGGCAAGAGAAGACGATGGATAATTTGTACAGCAAGACGTTTTTTTATCGAATTGTGAACTATAAATTACTGTAAATTACTGTAAATATCTTAATATTAAAATATTCCTTTTCCTCATCTTTTTCTATTACTATCACTGCCATCATTACTGCATTTCAAATTTTAACAGTGAAGTCGAATATAAGACATAAAACGATATTAGAGTATAGGACAATGTGGATTCCATTAAATGAACATGTCTTAGAGAAATATTTTCATTTATCCATTATTTTTTCTTTTTCTTGCTCTATCTCTGCTAAGAAGTAATCGGCTTCAATTGAAACATTTAGGAGGAGGGAGAGAGAGAGGAATACAAATTGAATCATACGCTTCGATTATTAATTAATTCTTAGTTACTTTGAATTTGACAAATACAAACATTAAGATTAAAAATAAAAAATTATAAATTAAAAAGTAAAGTGTAATGAAGATTTCGGAGAAGCTTTTATATCTAATTACTACTCACATTATACCATTCGTATTTTATGGAAACATCACTTCTCCGCTTTCTTAAGCATCTTGTAGAACGAAATTAACTATGGATGTTAGACACAGTTGATCGTAAATTGTGCGTATAAATGCGTGACATTTTCATACGCAAAGTTATACAAAAGTAGATATATATAAACATATGTGTAAGAGAAAAAAGGAAGACTTCGAAAAAAATTTAAGAAACACTTTTATAGTTTTACTCTCACATAGAAAGAAAGAATAAACAAAAATAAAAATAAATAAAATCCGAGGAAACTTTGAAATTCTGAGATTTATCGAAAAAGTCACCGAAGAACTTTAACACCAAGTTTTTCTCCCTTGTGACTTTTTTCTTGATAGTTTGATTGAAATATACAGGATATACTGACAATTTTAGTATAGCAGAAAAAAATCTGATGGCTCCGAAAGCAAAAAATTACATCAAAATTGTAAAATTAAATTTCTTTGAAAAAACCAGCTTCGATGATTAGATTACCCTGTAAATCTACGTGTATACACACACGCGCAAAGAGAAATACATTTATATAAATATATATATATTCATATGTGATGATTGTTAGTGGCTGCATTACTTTCTGCAGGAAAATTCGTATCGTGCCGAAGCGAAAATGTATCGCTAATTAAATACGAGAGAAGCGAGAGCAGGTGGGGGTTAGTTACTTTAGCGGAAGACATTTATGAGAGAGGATTAAATTTCTGTAGCCGTTAAGTGACTCCTTCGTCGTTCACATGGCAATTCGATTTTCTCTCCATTCTCTCTCTTCCTCTCCCTATATTTCTCTCTCTCTCTCTCTCTCTCTCTCTCTCTCTCTCTTTCCCCTTAAAACGTTCTATACATTAAACGTTAATGGAACTTGAAAGAGGAATTTTGTCACGAACTGCATTTGCCGACCGCAAATCTCATATATGCGTTCTACCTGTGAACAAAACAATACCTCCCCCCCCCTCTCTTTCTCTATCTATCTATCTATCTATCTATCTATCTATCTATCTATCTATCTATCTATCTATCTATCTATCTCTTTTCATTTTTATCAAAAGAATGGTCACGGATACATTCACTTCTTTTTCTGTCTAACAATTAAACGATTTCTTTTGCTTACCTATCTAGGGTAGAAAATAAAAAAACTATTAATAATCTATTTTGCTATTCTCATCACGAAAACAATTCAAATATTTGTTGACTTTTCATAAATGGTTTTTATCGTTCTAACCCTCATTTTAATGAAATGGCTTCAATGGATTTTCCAAAAATTTATGGAATAATTTTCTTCTAATCGAGACATAGGTAGTACTACCATGGATAGTCTACATCATGTTAGTTAGAGTAAGGTTTCACGATAGTCCTCCGTCAACCCTCTGTAAATATCGACCGCTCTGCCACCCTGTCGACGCTTTCAGGATCCTCTGCACCCTTTAGTCGTGAGTACAGGTCGTGTTAAAAAGCAATCTTATAAATTTGCAAATGAATTGATACGAAATTTATCCGTTATACTCGTTATTATGTGTATGTGTTGATTTCTAGTTAAAATGATTTATTAAAATATTTCTTAGAATCTCAAAAATTCTTAGAAATCAATGTCTAAATTTTTGTCTACAAACTATAATCATCTATATATTTGTGTATGTATGTATGGGTATAATTTATTATCATTGAAATGTTTTTAAAACTTTCAATTCGATTAATTAGAAGGTCTTCTTAATCCTCTATAATGCAAATGTTTTTTGTATATATATAAAATCATATAATGTCAAAATTATAGTATTACTTATACGAGAATAATTATACTAATTGTAAGTATAATTTATATTTTAAAAAACCAGAAAACTTTGGATATGGAATAATGATTAATTTAATGAAAATGAGATAAAGCTTAACAAATAAATAAATAAATAAATATATATATATATATATATATATATATATATATATATATATATATATATTGAACACTGAAATTTCATGACGTTATAAAGAATTAACTGTAATCCTAAATTGCTTGTGATTAATATAATCAGGATGTCCTTATACCATTTATTGAAAAAATGTAATTCGCCCTAAAGCTATTTCTATATATCTTATAATTGTTAAAGTTGTCGTTATAATTGTTACCACTGATTTTATAATGGTTTACGCTATTAAGCAGAATAAGCGTAATTTTTGAACGATTTGGACGAACAAGGTGTCATTTTAAAGACGAAGGTTTAATCTATTAATCCTCTTGTTCGAATTGATGAAAAAGCTTTAAATTTGTGTATAAACTATTCTCGAAAAAATAAAAAATATTTTTTAACAGGATTTTCTTTTAAAGAAAATAAAACTTTTTCAAAAATTCAAAAAATAGGATTAATATATTAAACCTTCCTCTTTAAAATGAGATCTTGTTCATTAAGATCGATCGAGAATTACGCCTGTTCTGCTTGATGGCGTAAATGGTGTTTTCGACATTTTTTGACAAAAAAAAGTTTAGTACTGTGGCGCCTCTCGATATTTGTAGCAAAGAAGAAGCTCAATCCCCTCCAACTGATTTTCATATAGAAGCTTGAACGACTCTGTTTATTCCGTGAAATAACGATTGCTGGTTTGTGTGTGTAAGCGTAAATAATTGATGTTCAGATTTTCTGAACATTTCCAAACGCGAAGAAATGCGTTTCATGATACCCCGCACCGAAAAGCTGTGGGAACTTGGTTATTTTAATGAGCTTTGGATAGACGATTCTATGGCAAAAATAAGGTAACACGTGTCCAATCGTTTATGTCAATAGATCAGAGTTTCCAAAATATTGTTAAATTTTTGAAAAATTTGTAGTTCCTTTTTTATTTTATAAACTAAAAAGATAATCATTCTATAAGCAATGTGTAGCACATTGGCAAGCATCTAATATTCTCTAATATTGTATCTCTAATATCTAATATTGTATCGATAAAACGAAAATAATAAACTAATTTATTATTTTTTCTTTATTTGATAATTTAGTAAGATGTTACTATTCGATCTCATATTTATTTCCTCTATTGATAGCTCTATTGATGGTGAATTTCGCGATGATCTGCGTTAAACCTTTCTATGTGTCCTAACACAGCAACATTTTGTTTGATGACAAATGCATATGAAGTATATACATTTGCCAATTATTTTTTCAAAAGTAATAATTAATATATATATATATATATATATATATATATATATATGATATATTACTTTTAATAAAGATCAAAACACGAGCTCGTTTCCACATTATCTACAAGATTTTTCTCTATTTTGTGTTTATTGCGTTATGGTTTCTTCTGTAGGAGTTCATTTCATATTATTACTATTACTACTACTATTACTATAATAATAATGATGATGGTAGTTTACGATAACAAAAGAAGCAAAAATATGTCATTTTACGTCATGGTTTGTCGCACGAACTTTCAGCAAATCGTGTCCTTGATAATTTTGACACATGAGCACTCGTCGATAGATACGTTCTATATAAATGATCTATGATGACAAATACGAAACGTTTCTTTTGTTTCCGTCCGTTATTGTTTCTCTTTGTCTTACAATCGCAATACATTTATTTTCATGCTATTTTTTAATATATACATAAATTATATTTCAGTACATTTTTATTATTATTATATTATTTTATATTATATCTTATATTATTATTATCATCAGTAGCAGTAGTTGAAGTAATATAAAGTGGATTAGTCATATAGAGGAAATCACATAAAAAAAAGCGCTGGGTGTTCTATTTGACAAATAGTGTGGAAATAAACTCATGTTTTAATTTGTATTAAAATAATATAATATATAAGTATTCACTAATTATTTTTAAGAAAACATTCGACAAAATCTTATTTTTGTCGTACATTAATATACTAGTTCTTATATGTGTCAATTATATTTATT
This sequence comes from Vespula vulgaris, assembly GCF_905475345.1. NCBI lineage: Eukaryota > Metazoa > Arthropoda > Insecta > Hymenoptera > Vespidae > Vespula > Vespula vulgaris. The sequence continues at coordinate 10,417,527 of NC_066587.1, forward strand.
ATTTTCAATGCACTTATCGCGAAACAAATGCATACCAACGTCGTATCTAGTATAGATCACTGTGAGACGCACGGTACTATCCAAAAAGATATACATACGAGAGCTTGAAAACTGTTAGTTCACAGTCTACTAATACTACTTATTCTAATCCACAAGAAACAAATTTTTATGTACACGCGAGAGGGGAGTAACTAACCCAAAATTAAACACTGATACGATGAACGCATGGCGGGGACAGCGTTTATAATGTGAGATATTATTATTATCATTATTATTACTCACATTATAAACACACACAAAGGAAGGGGGGGAGGAGGAGAGAGGGTATGAGACAACATTTCAATCAAAGCGACATTGTTTATCTCACAGTGCTTTTCAACAGAAATGATCGGATTGAAAAGTATAAAACTAATCTAGAATGATTTCTCAGAAAAAGCATAATTTATATAAATTATTTAAATTATAAGTTTTTCGAAGTTTAGATATTAAATGGTACGAAGTTAGAATATTAAACGTATGAAAGCTTTTTAAGAATCAGAGAAAAAAGAAGAAGAGGAAAGAAATATTTATTAAATCTTCGTTGAAAACAAAAATACGAATTTCTCAAAAATACGAGTTAATAAAACAAACATATGTCGAACATCTTACTATCATAAAGACATCGATCATCAACATAATGTTCGCAGAAACCTCACATTATAGGATTTCACGATGAATCCCAAAGCTACATCCTGTTTGTAAGTCACGGAGATTAGAATTAGCGATGCGTTGATAAACTTCCCGGAAGCTTGTTTTCGAGCAGTCTGCACTAACTACAGGAATAAACAAAAGTGGCAAAGTCCGTGTCATTTCATAAGAATAAACATGTACTGATATAAAGAAAAGAAAAAAAAAGAAAAGACAAGAAAATTAGAAATTATAATACAAAAACATGAAACCTCGTATATTTTTTTTTTTAAGTAATTTCGCTTTTTCCACGAACTTTCGAACAAATGTCAGTTCTTATAATAAAATGGAAGATAAAAACAGAAAAAAATATACACACACACACATACACATAAGAGATAGAGACAGAAAAAGAAAAATCGTTAACTGGGACAGCATACGAGAGAAAAAGAAAGGTTGGATGGCATAAAATTAATTAGACGTGTTCTTACATTACGTATCTTTTGAAATTAAGACAAGGCAAATATTCGTATAAAAAAAAAATCGTTGATCTCTTTCACGTTGTATACACATTACGTCTGATCATATATATATATATATATATATATAAACACACAAACAACATACGTATATATAATATATATACACATACGTACATACGTAGAAGGAGGAGGAAGGAAGGTAAGCGTGTTGTGTATGCAGGAAGGTATCGATCGTGTCTCTGCCGCTCATGGTTCTTGCAACAGAGACGAGCCAGACGCAAAATGTATCTATATATATATATGGTATATATGCGTGTGAATATGTGTGTGTGTATATGTATAGCACAAGCGGCTGGCTGCTCTGTGTCGACAGCAGTGTTTTACCCTCTGTTTGCATCTCTCTACACAACGAACTGTCCCCTCCGGCTCCTTTCTCCGCCACGACTCCCTCCTCCCTTCTCCGTTACTCCCCTTTCCGTCTGTCGTCCTCATCATGTGAGTGTAAATTCATCCGAGCACGAGTACCGAGTGAAATGCAAGAATCGTCTCCTTCGTTTTTATTCTTATTGTTTTTCTTTTTCTATCTTTTTGTTATATACTGTTGAACGGAATGTTCGATCTAATCGCAATTACTTTAGTATTTACATTAATATTAATTTCGCAGAAAAATTTTCGTGTTCGAATTATTCGTTATATTCGAATGAGAACTCGTACATATACAGGGTGTTAAAAAAAAAACGAGTGCATTCAGATCCTAGGAAAAGAGAGAGTAACTTTAAAGGACCCAATCTAAGATAGGAACCATAATGATATTTAACCAATTAACGGAGTTATTGAATTATTATTTTCTTGAAGTTTCATGTAAAATATCAATTAAAGAGTGCATGGTTTGAGCATAAGATTGTATTAACAGTAAAGAGACACTGAAAATTGCATAAATAAATTTGTAAAATCAATCGTATTAATCGTGCCCCGTTTGATTGTTACGAAAACTGCAAGATAGAGAGATGATTCCCAACTTCAATATACTTATAATGATTCCTCCTGTATCATATCCCAATGCGCTCATATTTTTAGATCCTGCATATAATTTGCTATAATAATTTTTTTTATCACTTGTAATGATTAAAAATTCTTTTTAGTTCTTTTTTTTGTGATACTTGATGATTATATAATAAAAGGTATCAATAATATTGTTTAGGTTTGAATAATCGTATAATTTACAATTATAATTTTTTTTTATTACTTGTAGGGAAGCTAGACTGGGATGTTTTATTTAAAATTTGAAGTGATATTTGATCTTCTTTTTATAATAGGCATAGATAATATCGATAAGAAAATAACTTCGAGAAATACGCACATAAATTAATACGTAAATAATTAAAAATTGATACATTGTGCAAAAAAGATTAAATTAAATACCAAAAGAGCTAAAAAACTATTCCTTAAGTTAGAATTATTTAAGAAATAGTACACAATAAAATAAATAGTAACAATAGCTTTACTAAAATTTAAACACACACACATATCCATGTATGTGTATACACATGTATGATAAAATGTCCGATATTTTAAGGGCTTATTAGTACTCACAGAGATGAAAACGTCTAATTAACATGGATCTTAAAATCAACCTTTTCGATGTAAATTAACTTTTATTATTTATGAGCGTTCAATATCGTAAGTCTCTTGGTAACATATTGAATATATACTATTCCATTATTACATTAGTAACAGTTTTTGCTTATTTTCATAATAAACTTATCTTGACAACCTTGAACTGGTATATTTCTAAGCAAAGTCCTCTGTGTACGTTCAATATGTTGCCAAGAGACTCACTTACGATATCAAACCCTCGTAAATAATAAAAGTTAATTTACATTGAAAGGGTTGATTTTAGAACCCATATTAATTTTTTACTACATTTTTTACTCATCTCAGTGAGTACTATTACTATAAGTGAGTAATAATACTTGATACTTCAATGAGTACTAATACTATAAGTTCTTAAAATATCAGATACTTTTTTTTACCACCCTGTACTATACCTATAGCCCGCTTCCGGTAACATACTATACGTTTCAGACTTTTTCGTAAAAGTTAATGTTTGCAAGGATATCAAAATATCAAAGTGGTTCGTGTTATGTAGACCATACTAAATTTAAATGGAAATCAATATTTTAAGCCTCATAAAAGTTGTAGGAAATATTAATACGAATCCAACAAGTACATACAGTATACGCTTATCTCGGTATTTCATCAACTTATAACGTCTTGAAGTTTGACAAACTTCAAGATTCATTGATTATTAGATGTTTACAGCAAAATTGATCGCATTATTGATCAATTATACAGTTTGTTAAACCTCAAGGTGCCATTATTCGATGAAATATCGATGAAGTAGACTGTAAGTCCTCGTTTGATTTCTACTGATATTCTCTATAACATTTACTAGGCTTAAAATATCGATTTTTATCCTAAAATATTGTTATAATTTTATATTGTTATAATTTATAATTACCTTGACAACGATACCTTCTATGAAATAGGTGCAATAAATATTACATTTCCATCTAAAAACCTAGCAATTTTCATTCAAAATATTCGTTTATAAAATTAATAGGATCGGAAATATTTGGCCATATCGCTTAAAATGAAACATCCGATACACACACACACATACTATATACCCTCAAATTCCTTTGATAAAAATTATTGTTCGCTTTTTGTGTTTTTTACAAACTCGAAGTACGCAACATCGACAAAATCACGAATGAAACTTATAACTGTTGCGGACTTCCTCTGGAATTTTCTAGTTAATAATTTGAATCTATCGCGTTCATGTTCTCTTGATTAAATCTTGTATTATACAGAAGAAGATCTATGTACATCATTTATCGATAATTTACTCAAGACAATAATTCAATCATCAATACAAAACAAGTTATCACTTCTAATCTCCAATCAAATTGTAAGCAATAATCGTGCGATTAATATCAATCGAATACAATAACGTTTTAACTACGAAATCTTCCTCGTCATTCTCATCATTCGCGATCTGCGTTATTAGAAACTGACAAACGATAACGAGCTCGAAAATAGTCGAACGAAGTTATCGGCATACGTTCGGTCGCAACAAGTAGTCGATTAACACAAATGTAATTATGAATTCAACTTGGAATGATATTCCGAGAATATTTAATGGATTCTATAAAATTACTTATTATCCTTGTTACATGCTTTCTTGTACACGTATACGTAACACACACAAAGAGATACGTAAACGAGGAACATTAAAAATCCAACGTTTGATAACGTGTATCTCTACTAATATGGTAACGGCAAACGAGCAAATAATTCAACGTAATTTCGAAAGGCAGGGGTCTAGCTGGATCGGATAATAACATGGTTTTACGGCTTCGGTTTAGAGCAACAAAGAAACCCGATAATCTTGCTAGGGTCTTTCACGAAACAAAACGCAAGAGAAACCACGAAAATACGCTGTCCCGATCCGAGGGTCTTTCACGAAAAACGAGAATTCATAGCTAAGAAAAGAAAAAAAGAAAAGCAAAATGTTTCTTTTTCATTTGATCATAAATATAATAATAATTATTATAATTGTTATAATTTAAAATTCGAGTATAATCTTTAAAATTGTCTACTAATTGTTCTATTTCTCTGATAATATCTTGTACGACGTCGTAATCGAGTCATAACATAAATCTATCTTGAACTTGAAACTAAATTAAGAAGTAAAAAACCAGCACAACTCGATATTTCCCTCGAGAATGAGCAGTACTTCTTTACTGGACGAGGACACGTTGAAAACCGATGACACAAATCCTATAAGAATTTCACTCGAGCGCATCGATCAGGCACGTTCGAAGTCGCGATTACATCCACTAAGCCTATCAATGATATGTCTGGTATATAATAGTCGATAATTGGGTCATCAAATGCTCTCGTGATATCTCTCGTTTCTATACAGCTTCTAATGAACTTGTTCATTCATTTCAAAAACGTGCTCCCTCCCATAAGTGATAATAATCTCTTAGTATTATTATAGCATGCATAAAAAGACGAATCAATGAAGACTATTCTAGTACTTTGAAAAACAATGTGTACGAATTCGGACTTACCTTGCGTATTTCCATTTGTCTGTCCTCCCTGGGACGAAGATATTCCTGGATAATTAGGTGGAGGATGAGGAGACGAATGGTTACTGGGCGATCCACTAGAATGTGGATTGGCAGTCGTTGGGGTCGGCGTACTCGGTGTTACTTGCTGGGATTGTTGCACGCTACCGGTTGACGCCGATGTTGGCACAGGAGTGCTTCCAGCCCCGTTACCTACGTTAACGGGTTGTACTTGCTGTTGCTGCTGTTGCTGCTGCTGTTGCTGCTGCTGTTGTTGTTGTTGTTGTTGCTGTTGCTGATGCGATTGAGTCTGTTGCTGCAGTTGTTGTTGTTGCAATTGCTGCTGTTGTTGTTGCTGCTGTTGCGATTGTTGCTGCAGTTGTTGCTGTTGCTGAGGAGTTTGCCGAGGACTCGGTGGCTTTTGCGTGTCCGTCAGGTCACTTATTGTTTCTGAAATGTCATATAAAATATGGGCATACTTATGAGGTGCCGATCTTTGGATATATTTGCGTAAAAAGTTAAGGGGGAATCAAGTTGTATATCTCTTAAATCTACAACTACAGAGAATGAAGTTTAGACTTGAAAGACATGAAGTTTGATGAAAGACATCATGAAGTTAAGCTACTGTGCCCTGAATAACTTCCTTAAGTTTTGTTAACATGAACCATAGTAGTTATTTTTTGAAAAAACACTTCATCGAAGAAAATTTCTAATGAGAAAAATCTTAATGGTTGGAAGATTCCCGAAATTGATCGAAACTGATGTGTCGTTATCGTGCTAAGTAATTTTAGAATAACTATCTAATATTCTAAACTCGGTCAGTTCTAGTTTCGACCGTTGGTTATTATTTAGCATATACGAGCTAAGAAGCTTTGTAAGAAAGACAATTATTGATCGTTCTTGAAACGTCTTCATTCATTTTTTTTACGATTAGTTTCGTCGAGGAGAATCACTTCGAAAGAAATTCTAATCTTAAAAAAAAAAAAAAAAAGATATATGCATTTTGAATACACTCACCATTTTCCGGAAACGACGTCGATCTTATAACTGGTAACAAGATTCCCTTTTGTACCAATTCGTCTCTACTAGCCCGTACAGAGATTTTTCTTTCAAGGGCTGGAAAAAAAAGTTAAAAAGAAACAATTCTATATTCGACTATTTCATGATCGTACAATTTCTCTTATATTCTGCATCTTCGCCCCCTCTCCTTTCTCTTTCTATCTATCTAATTTGATTTACTTTCACTTACATAAAGAAGCGGCTTCGAATTTGTCCGATTTCTTTTTCCGCTTCCATTTCCAAGGTTTAAAGAGTCTCCCGAGGGCTGAAAATTTGCTTTTCCTTTCAAGAGGAGGAGTCCTCGCGCCAGAGCCCAGGCTGTTCGTTCGAAGGGCAGCGCCATTTTGTTTCTTAGCTGTAAATAGAAAATAACAGCAAAACGATTATCGAAGATTGTAAATATTATGAATTACCTGGCATTGTTATTATCATCGTATGAGTTGTCTTTCTTATCGACACTAGAAAAGTAGGATTTGATTTATTTTTTTCTACTAAAGATACGCCAAAGTCGACCGTGTCATTTTCTACATTATCGACGTTTACCGACGAGGGTTTGTCATATGTATGTTTTCAACCCCTTCTTACCACCCCGTCATAGAAGAGAGAAACAAAGATAACAGAGCTTTTACCGACTAAATAAGTCGATAAAGTTGCTGCGCAATCGTATCATTTATCAATCTCAAATCAATAAGTAATTCTAATTTCAAGAATGAACTTGATTGGTTAAAAAAATCTATATCATCTAGATTACGATTTAACGATTTGGAAGAATTTGGGAAAAATCGTACGCGGATACAAAAAAAGAGAAATTTTTATATCGGGATGCAATTAGTGTCAATCTCTACCTCGAATATATAGCGGGCAGATAAGAACCGTTACTGGAAGATTTCCCTCTTAAAAGAATATATGACGTCACATTCCTCCCGTCAGTCTATATCTACGTCACTTGCGTCATATGACATGAGTTATGCCTATACGTCATCGTGTCTCTAACCTAACCTAACTCTAATAACTGCTATTAACTCCACTCCACTATCGAGCTACTACCTTTAAATTATTTTCTTTTTTTTTTCCCCTCAATACGACGATGGAAAAGATGCGAAAAGTTTGTCGGAGAGGAAAAAGCTTTTCCAACTGTCGAAAGAGAATGACCGATGGTTACACCTCTGTCTTTCCCATATCAATTATTTGTTGACAAATCAAGTGTACTGATGGATTTGTTGGACAGAAAAAAAAATAAGGAAAGAAAAGAAAAAAGGAAAGACAAAAACGGGCAGGCAGAGAGAGAGGGGGGAAGAGAGAGAGAGAGAGTAAAGATGCACTTGTTATGATCGCTATTTCACCTCCGGCTTTGTTAATTAATTTGACACGTTGTTATCAAACGCATGAAAGTTAGAACATGAAAAGCGCAAGGATCACGTGTCGCGGAGACGAGCGTTATTCGATCGTGTCGCATAAACAAGGACAAAAATAACGATCGTTCGAAATAGAATTTAAAAACAAAAGGAAAAAACAGATCTCTTTTTGCAATTTGAAGCTAAAACTCGATTAGAAAGTACTCGTCGAACAAAATTTGATCTTTTCAAGTAAGTCGCAACTTTGCAACGTGGACCTTACGTTGGTTTGTGCGATCTATGTTTTCCATGAATTTCGTATACCAAAATCATTTCTCCGATTTCCTGACAAACGAACAATAGCTTTCACAATTTTAACCCCTCGTAACTCGTACCATAGTAGCTCGTAGTCGATGTCACCATGAAATCAATACGCGACATCGTAACTACATATAGATAATTTATGGGATTTCCTTTCGCTACTTGCTTGCGCTTGCACCTAAATGAATTACGAGATGAAAACCGATAGATAGATGGAGAGAGAGGGGGGGAGAGAGAGAGAGAGAGGGAGGGAGATCCTATCAATGAAATTTTCAGATTGAAACGATGAAATCGTATATGTGTAAAAGGGAGGAAAAGATAGAAATAAAAAAAGATAGAAGAGACGTTCGAATTTTCTCATTCGATGAATCACATGCAAATGTCGAAAGTTGTGTGTTGTATCGTGTACTATATTGTGAATATTGAAACAATTGTTAAATATTGACCAAACTCTTATAAGGCTTTGTTTATCAACAAATAACAACATTGAAGCGAGACAAATGATTCTACTCGAAAGAGTAAATCGTTGGATTTACACGATCTTACAAAAGTACTTGAAACGAAAAGTTTTACGAGAAATATTCCTTACGAATGTTTATGAGGAATATTAAATATTGTTCAATTAGTTTTAATCCTCACTTTTAATTCTCGCGTTTAATCCTCTTTCCTATTTCAAATAAATCTTAATGTATAAATAAAATCCAGATATCTATATTTATTTTTCTCAATTCTTGAAACAAATATTTACAGATCGAAAAAGAAAGTTCTACAGGTTACAATATCGCTCAACGGGATATAAGAAAAAACTTTCAACGGGTATATTCATCTTGAAAATGTTTTCCGAATCTCAACTTCTCACCCTTAGCACCTAACCCTTTGTGTCGATCGAAAGAAACGAACGGACGAACGCGAGAGAAAGGAAGAAGAGGGAGAGAAGGAGAAGTGACGTATATCGATGTTCCCAATACGAAAGTGGAATAATCAAAGCCACAAAGCACTTCCGTTAGTCGGGAGGCCTATTCACGTGGCTCAAAGGCTCGTCGAGGGCCGTTGCACCAGCGTGTAAGTAAGCTGCATTCGCAGCAACGGCAATATTAACGTGTCAACGTTAGGGTGGGGAAGAAATTCTCTACTCCATTGTTCGTGAGCAAGCGAGAGACAAAGAGAGGGGGGGGGGAGGGAGAGAAATAAAGAGAGAAAGAGGGAGAGAAAGAGAAATAGAGAGAGAGAAAGAGAGAGAGCTGTTGCTGCACTTACATATCACCGTTCGAGACCATTTAGCCCCTCGTAAAAGACACTGAAGAAAAAACAAAGCGACGCTCGATCGAGGATGGCCTTCTAACGAGTTACCGGCACTAACTCGACAGGGCTCTGAAACAGTTCTTTGGTTTCGCGTGAAATCCTTCGAGAATCTCTTTTTACTTTCAACAGGATTTTAAATTTTGATAAATTCTTCGAATTCTAAAAGATTTTCAGTACTGAATACATAAGTTACTTATATCAAGGAAAAAGAAAATTCTGTATATATTTATCTTTTTATTTATACTACGTTATATGCACAATAACGTAAGATATACAAGATATAAGAAACTAATGTTCGAGTTATTTTAAAATAACCTGTTTTATGAAAATTTATTGCATAAGAAAATTATATAATTTTAAGAGCTATTAATTTACCGAGAATAATCTTGCTTTTTGTCTTTTCTACGTGAAATTCCATATCTTTTACATAAAAATTAAAGAGAATATTAAATCTTGAGTAAAAATCGATTGACATTTATTAATTTTATTTTATAGAACTACTCTAAACCCACACGCTGTATAACAATTTCGAAGTTTATTCAAGCGGCATTATTCTAAACTGATAAGTTATAATTGGCTAGGGATCACGAGATATTCTGATAGAACGATAACGTTATTCTTAGGAAATGTCCGAGAAAACGAACTTTATATGTAAATCGTGTCTGATTCAATACTCAAGAGAAGTCGCAAAAAGTGTCAAAAAATTGCATACCGTGGTCAATATTATACCGACTTCCATCGTCAATGGGAAAAAAGCTTTGAAGGTGAAATCCTGTAGAGAAGGAAAGGAGAAATTTCCTTCGAGACATGCAGGATTACCAGAAATCCTCATTATCACTCGTACACCGTAAAGTACTTTCCTCGAAAGCGCGTCTATAATGCCGAACCAGTAACGACACAGCAAAGCCTTTCACACCTTCGAGCGTTTAATTCAGTTTGTATTTCATTGCTGTAGTGCTAGGATACAGAAATTATTAGATGAAAACTTTTCAGGATGAAGTCCTTCGGCAAATAGATAACATAATTTTATAATAATATTTCTTGATTATTCATCCTTTAAAAAATTTGAAACAAATCCTTTTTTCATCATAACGCTTTGATTTTTATTGAATCTTTATTGAATGCAGCACAGCATCTCTCATCCGATCGCAAAAAATCGAACACGAAAGAGACACTGGATATATCACAATGGGTGCGTGTTATCATTGAAAGGATCTCGAGTCATATCGAGTGGTAGCATAATCGTTGGGTAATCCGAAGCTAAGCGTCGCTCGGATTACTAACAATTACTACACGATACTGCGATAGTGATCGTGAATCAAGATGCCTTATATTTGTATGTATGCATATATCTAATGTATACACGTACATACGATGCACGCAATTCTATAGGTACGTCCCCAATGTAAAATCCCAGTATTTATATACGTAAATACATATAGATATGTAAGCCACGTTGATACTCTAAAACTTAAATTATGTACAATTTATTCCTAGGGAGATCCTAAAGGATCTCAGAAAGGATTGCACGAAGTTTAGAAACGATTAACTTTAAATCTCTCGACGAATATCATACAAAGGGTGTTTGACAAAATGGGTATAACTCGAGCGAAACTTGGAATTTCCGATTCCGATTTCCTCATCAACTTATCGTTTATCCCGTCGTACTTGTTTAGAACAATGAGAAAGAGAGAACGTTCTCTTTCTCTCTCTCTCCCTCCCCTCCCCTCCCCATCCCCTCACCCCTCTCTTTGTTCAAGAGGCAAAGCGCTACGAAAGGCCATTGAATAGGTTTAGTGGTAGTAGTAGTAGTAGAGATGGTGGTAGTAAATCTGGGATCAGAGACGGAGGTTCGAGAGAATTGGCTGAAAAGTGCATGGGTAAAATAAGGATGCAACGGTTACCGTACGTAGCCTCCAGCCACGACGGCGGGACAGAGTCTTTCAGCGGAGAGCTCACGAAGGGATGACGGGGTGTTGCTATGGTTACGCCACTTTGTTTTCCGTTCTCCAATTACCTAGCCGCTGGTTGTCAACTTGAAACCTTAGATACAACCCTGACGTTGGCACACCGGGGACACAGGTGTCTCAGCACGTAGCGTATCCATACCTTGTGTCTTCCTTGGCTCTGATCATAAACACACGATATGACTCAAATCATGAACTTCCATTATACTGATATATGAAAAATACCGATAATTCTTTTGGTTTTTCTATTCTATTACAATTTTCAAGATATTTAAAAACGGAAATTTGAAACCGTTGTTACTTTATTACCGATGTCATGTTAGGAAAATTATATAGGAAATCGATATAGTATGGAAATTGCTATAAAATCCAAAGTATGTAATTATGTACCATCATTTTTTCTGATAATAACTAATGAGAAAGAATACGATGTTGCAATCTCCGAAATGTCTATCTTAAACGCCAAGTATCGCGGCATCAATCGATGACGTTTATTATTTCGACGATCGAATATTCTCTCCTACGGCCATTATTAGTATACTATTTCTTAGGGATTAAGGCTCTAATATTGTTCGAGACCTGTATGACTTCAGCGATAACGAGTGCGGAAAATAAAATGAACTAAATGCGCGTTAGGAAAAACTTGTCGCTTTTCTCGATTCATCGGTATGTATGTTGTGTAAAGGTAGATTGTACTCCCCGCACCGTCGGCGTGCATGAATTGAGGAACTAAGCTGAGATATCAGACATAATATAAGATTCTCAATTTGCACAGAACTGATATGAAGTCAATATGTACCTTCGTGAAAGAAACGAAACGTGCGATTTGTAAAGAGACATTGATGCTCTTCTCATATTCGATTGAGGTTACGTGAATTACTTTTTTGCATCTGCCTAAAATCTGCTATTGCAATAATAAACTGGTAATAATATTCTATAGAAGAAACAAATAGATATATTTATGTGCAAAATCTATTGCAATTCTATCTCTCATTTGTCTTATCATATTGCTTTTGGACCACCAAGATCACAGTTGAGATTTGATTACGATCACGTTTGTCATACTTCAAGGCATAGATTCTCTTACAAACATTTTGCGGACTCAATCGGGATAGTAATATAAAATTTCTATGTAAACTTCTGTATAAATGATCAAATGACATATTTAGAAGTAACAAAAAAATAGGTATGAACATCGAGTCAAAAATATAAAAAAATAACTGTTCAAAATGACTTAAAAGAAGTAATGCGTGAAAGACTTGGAGAAACGTGTCCGTTAGTTTTGAAAGAAAAACAAAGTAACAAGGAAACAAAACACTAACAGATAAATGGCGATTATTTTGCATTATTTTGGATGATAATTATCACATGAGATTATAATCTCAATGGTAAATAAATGCTTAAATAAATTTGTTCATTATAGGAATAATTGTTCGAAAATCTATAACTTGTTCCTCTTTTCAAAGTTATCTGATAAATAAAAATTAGACTCAACTCGTAAAAAGATATGTGTCCTCTTCTCGATGTGAGATAGTATAACAATAGAAACATATCTGTATAAAATCTATGCAGCGTGTTGCAAGGGTTTATTGCGTCATAAATTCTTCTGATCGCAATATTTGTGTGAGTTTGATGAGCTATTAATGTCTTGTACAAAAGATAAATATTTTTTACATGAGATCATTGTTTCCAAAAAAATTACTCTCGAAAATTTCTGTTTAGGTATGCAAAGAAAATAATATTTCTTTTTAATCTGAAAAGATAGTCTCATGTAAAATATCTTTATTTTTTAAATCAGCTCTTGATTATCAAAATTGAACAAAAATTGTAATCATGAGAATTCATGGCGTAAACCTTTGTAAACGCATAAAAAAAGAACCATCTTAAGAATAGTTTAAATGACCGACCAACGCCGTAGACTCAAATATTTTATGAAAAAGCTATTGGTGCCATCTTAAGACATTAGATATGACTATTCTTCAAAAACTCATTAAATTGTATTTACCGAATCTTTGGCAAGACTCCTCATTTTACGATCAAAAAATTCTGAGCTTCTAATTTGTCATATAATAATGCAAAGATTGTACTCAAACTCACTTTAAAATACGTGCTATTACCATTAAGATATAATTTATCTGATGATATCCTTAACGATATATCAATACTTAGGATTAATAAAAATGTAAATTTATAAGTAAATTTATATGTTACTAAATATATTTTTATTAAAATCATACTGGTTTTAAGTCAAACTGACGATATCATTAGAGATCTGAAAAAAATATATAAAATAAAAGAAAATAAATATAATTCGTTATTTTCTAACTTATAAAACAAAGATAATAAGATATGTTTTTCAAAATAAGAATCAGACAAAGAGAAAAACGAATAAGATCTTGAGTAAGCGGATCTGATCTTGAGTAGCTTCAAATTTTGTGCTATACGATTTATTATTAGAGAAAGAGACAAAGAAGGGAGAGGGGGGAGGGAGAGAAGGGAAACAGAGACGGACTACAACCGAGTCACCCTCAATGGTTTCTTCACTTCCCCAGGCTCTTTCAATGACGAGCTTGGCTGCGATTTTGGGGAGTTCGAATCTCCATTATTCCTTCTAACATCAAGGCTAAATACTCCCTAATCGCATCCTCAAACCGTCAATTCTGAAACCGGTTTTCTATTATCATCGAAATTCATCAGTAAATTCGGATGTCTCATCTTGTTCTTCCATTTTATCCAACGAATAAGCTCTGAAGTATTTTTTGTATACTCTTTAATCAATGAAATTAGTCGAAAGGAAAAGCAATTTAATGTGTCTTATATATATATATATATATATATATATATATATATATATATATATATATATATATATATATATATCTATAATTAATTCATAAAAAAGTCATATACGAATGTAACCATTATGAATGTTTGATATATTGTAAGATCAAAAAGTTTTTCGAATTATTTTCAATACGTTTAATGCGGAACGATGTTCATCTTAACAGTGGGAAAAACGAAGACCATAATGTAAACTACCACCAAGAGGAACATCGAGATCGAAGAAATTTGGCTCAGGATCAACGTCGATTCGCTATCTTTCCAGCTCGATTTTACAGTCATTTGTGCCAACGCATGTTCATGCCAAAAAATCAAAGCAATCAATTTAAATGTTAATGCAATGATGCATCCAGTCAGTCGGTACATTAAATGCATACCAGGTTTGACAAGGTATTACATGTAAATTCGTCAAACGTGATATTGTAACATGGATATTAATTTATTATTGCACTCATACGATGCATGTATATACCTGCACGCGTTTCAAATAAAATATATTAAAAAGCATACTTTTCATCCATAAATGAGTCAAATTTCGTGCCAAAATTGATGACGCTCAGTCGATAATCGTGTTCTCGCTTCCGTATTACATTTCTTTCATTTTCTTTTCTCATTCTATGTTTCGACATACTTTTAAAACCACAAATGAAGCAGGATTTGACCATTGACACCTTTTTTGCTTTCGTATGAGCATTTATCGTACAAAAAAAGAGTAATCAAAACCAAATTATTCTAGCCTACTTTAAAACCAAAAACTCTCTTATTCTACTTTCTTCAGCCTCACTTCAGAATGAACATAGCAACTTCAACTATTTTATTTTTTCGTCTAATAAAAATTTCATTTACGTAAGAGTTTATTTTATGTATAATTTCAAATTTTTCGTAATTCTTATCGATCGAATAGTCTCCATCGTTTCTGAATCAAAATACATTTTTCTGAAATTCGTCCGTCTATCTCGCTTGATAAATAATTGATTAAAGATGATGTAATCTTCAAAAAAGAATCTCTTGTATCTATCCAGCGAGCCATGTATCTTTGTCTCTTCTATAGAACAAGTATCAGCTGGTAAAACTAGCGTAACGGCGTTGTGAATACAGCCATACGCCAAGCACCGTTACTTGCCTCCCCGACGAGTTGCGATAGGGAACGACGTAGTAAACGTACGAACACTCCAATAGAAAAAGGCGGCCAGAGAGAAAGAGTGAAGGAGGGAGAAAAAGAGAAACAGCAATAGAGAGGAATACCATAGAAAGAGAGAGAGGGGGGGGGGAGGAAACGAGCATGCTATGCGTGGCACATTGCGCACGATCCTTTTACTTTACACACGTATATGCGCGTATAGGTGAACCATGCGTACTGTGCACCTACACACACGTAATAACAGAGTTTCTCAAACTCGCAGAATGAAGCCTCGCATCGTGAACGGCTGCGATCTTTTTCCTTTTGATCTCATATGGTGCATTCAAATAAATGGATTTGAATATATGACGTATGCCGCAATATAAAAAAAAAAAAATCTTTTCTCATCTGAAATAATGGTTGATATTCTTGTTGAACGTCATTTTACCGTCGATATATACTAATATCGTGAATATCGATTCACTTCTATGAACTTCGTTATTTTCGCCACGCCTTCGCATTTACGATCACTTCTTATAAGGTTGCCGTCTATTAACGACGTCGTCGTAAGCTTTTCTTCCTCTTACATTTCTTGCGAAGAAAACCGAAACGTGAGGTTTTCGGCGTTTAAAATATAACAAGAGAGAAGGTTCGAACGTGTCCGATTGTTACACGGATCGTACCACACAAGTTTTGTTTACTTCCCTTGTGGAAATGAATTGTCGTTGTTAGCTTTTCTGTGAAACTTGATCGACTTTAAATACATTAACAAAGTACTATGGATATGAATACAATTATGCGAATAATAAAGGTTGTTTGTATTTACAGAAAGACACATACATAACACGCACACATATGTATACATATAAAGAGAATAATATATAATACGTATGTACATGTGCATATAAATGTTATTAGTCATTTTTATTTCTCTATAATCCTTTACATCTATACACATACGGACACTCGCATGTACACGCAAGCACGCGCGCGAACGTTAATTATATACTCAACATGATGTTACGTCGATCGTCATTGAGCTGAACGCTATAAGCAAATTAAAAGAAAGAAAACATACACGTTGCTATTATTATACAAGGCGGCTGCGCTTTTGAACGATCTCTTCGTAGATGCACGATAATTGCGAAGGTGGTGTAACACGGAATGGCAACCTACAGATATCCACTCTTGTATGCTACTTTTTTCATTTCTTTTTTTTAATTTTTATTTATTTATTTCTTATTTATCTTTATCTCTACGGAAATTCTAAAAAAGATCATCCAAGGATCGTTACGATCTGATAAATCAGTTGCTGTCTCACAAACCAACATATGGATGTATGTATGTGTATATACATACGTATAATTTGCGTGCACTGAGTCACAAAAATATGCGAATGCTTTTCGCAAATGAATAACTCCTTTTTTTAGATTAAGCGAAAGTGCTCCGTACGTTTTAAATGGATTTAGTACGGTATATGAAGTATGCGAAGGATTAAAATAAATAAAAACAAAGAAGAATTTGTTCTCTCGTAGCAGCGTTTAAAAATGCAAAACGTTTTTAAGATATTTTTTTATAAAATCATTTGATAAAAACTTTTGAAAAAGTTTCTTCCGCTGCTAAGATAGAAGTATCCTTTGAAATTACAAACACATACTTCACATATGGCACGCGAACTTTTCAAATTTCAGAGTTTATTGTACTCGACAATAATTTGTGACGAGGAATAAAAAAAAAGAAAAGAAAAAAAAAAATTGTACTTTCATATAAAAATTCTCGACAAATTTTCTAAAAAGAAAAAAGATTTTATTCTTTACTCCGATTCATTATTCTAATTCTCTCCGACCCATAACGAGGCGAATCGAATCTTTACAAGAATTTCAATGTCCGTCACTTTGGCAAACTTCGTAACGGTTTCCCTTCGTCGATTCGACGTCAATCGTGTAAGCCCCTGAGAAAACTGGCAACTTGCCAGACGCGTTTGATCGTCGTGGAGACGGAGAGATGAGGAATGAAGAGGCTGACTTTCGACTTCTACAGAAAGAAAGGAAGAACCTATCTTTCTCCCTCCCTCTCTCTCTCTCTCTCTCTCACACACATACTCTCTTTCTCTTTGTATCTATCTGTCCTTGTTCTTCCTCTCTCTCTCTTTCTTTCTTTCTTTCTCTCTCTCTCTCTCTCTCTCCGTATAATACTCGTTAGCCTCTCCTTTTTTTAACCCTGAAAACGTGCCAATGCCACGAAGGGTACCTCGAGGCTCGCTAGATAAAGTGGAAGATAAAGAGTGAAAAGCCACGAAAAGAAAAAAGAAGAAGAATGCGAGAGAGAGAGTATTAGCACGGTAGCCGGGATGGAACTTTGAGCGGAAGCAGGATAAAATAAAAGAGACAAAAAAGAAAGAAAGTAGTATGAAAATGAAAGAAATAGAATCATCAAGAGCCCCAAGACCTTGCGACAGTGCAAAAAGCAAGGTTGAATGACGGACGAGTACAAATAGAGCAAAATCGAGAGAAAGAAAGAGATTTTCGTCCCGAGATACGTCATATTTCCTTTGTCGTATATTTCAGAGCATTCAAAGAGAAGTAACAACGAAAACTTGACCGATAATCCGTGATATTTGAAAAAAAGAATAAAAAAAATGAAAACCCCCTGAAATCTAAATAAATTAAATACTGTATAGCGAAATTTAAATATCATATCGTTGTTTTATCATCGTGCTTAGTATGAAAGTAAGAATGAGAAAATCTATCGATGAAGGCGAAATTATGCACAAGAAAATTTGATAAAACGAAAACGAAAATTAAAAGCTTTCGATAATTTAACTGTTTTCGTGGTAAGTCGAACTTTATTGCTTTCCGAATCATCTTTGAGAAATAGATAGAAAGAGAGAAGTGTATACGTAAGACCTCACAAGAGAGAATATTCTCTGTCTCGTTCTCGCTTTCACAAACTCTCACACAATTTCCTACAGGTTTCCAACTCCCACGTATCATTGTCTTCGATCCTTCTTTCCTTTCGCTTATTATTATGTGAAGCCTCTTTACCTGACACAGAGATTCCATAAGAATCCGTGAAACTAACCAATTCTCATTCAAATATGAGGAGAAAAAGTCATGTTTCCTGCAAGGGGATCGCGAAACGGATACTATCGAAATTTTTTATTTCCCAAAAAGTGAATATTTTATGTAGCTTTTGGGAATTTTAATTGTCTTAAATGAATATAAATACATTTGATTGATGAATATTCACAAGTTCCTAAAACAAAATCGGTGAGAAATAAATTTCAAAAAAAGAACCGACGAAGTTGACTCGAAAATTTTGTCAAAAAAATGTAAGGCAAGAGGAGGGAGGGGGGGGGGAAGAGAATCGGACGAATAAACGACGATAAAATAAAAAGAAAACAAATGAAATGCAGTAACATCTTATCGGCATTAAAATCAGCGAAATCGAAGACTCGAGGGACTCGTAGCAAGTTCTGGCAAGTGGTCCGAGGAACGAAGGCGCCCCGAAACTATTTTCCGCGTGGAAGATGGCCAAAAGCGACTCGGCGGCACACTTCGTTCGTACGTGCTTTCGCGATGAGAAGTCCGTCGAGATGAAAAAAGAGAAGAGAACTCGCGTGAAAACGGCTCGTTGCCGTTGCTCTGCTGTCGTGAGATCATCAGCTGCGCCTGGTTAGTCGATAGAATCTAATCGTCTTTCTCTCTCTTTCTCAAGCTTCTTCTAGATCTGACATTTATAGAAAAGAATAGAGAAAGAAAGAGTAGGCGTTCTTTATGACTAGTCGATATTACTCAATGACGAATTCATAGAAATTCCTTCGATCGACTTCGACCGAACATCCTTTCTTTCTCTCTCCTCTCTCTCTCTCTCTCTCTCTCTCTCTCTCTCTCTCTCTCTCTCTTCTATTTCCTCTCTTTCCGCTCGTCTTTAACGATCAACGATAAGATCGAGTTTATGTGACTACTGACTATACTCGTCGAAATTGAATAGAATCGATTTTGGCGATGCCATTGACGAAACTAGGTCGATGATAAAGCTCTTTTATTCTACGATATTTCCAAGTGCATCTAACCGATGGAACCGTTTTCTGCGAAAGCGAATATAATTAAACTTTGTTACAAGCGTGATCATATTAAAGAGTAGAATGAAATAAAAACTATAGATTTCATGTGTATAATTTTTAAAATATTTATATAATAATTTAGAGAGACTACTTTACTAAGAGTCCTACCGTCAAATTCGTCGCTCGTATGTAAAAATTAAATAAAAATTAATTACGTTAGTATGTTGTCATCAGTGCCATCGGTACACAATTTTACAAATTTATAAGATTTATTTTGTTACATTTAAAATATTAAAAGTATACTTCTTAAACCAGAGTAAAGTATTACAGAGAAAATTATAACAATGAATTCTTTTGCATCGAAAAATTTATGAATATTATTTGATGAATATATTGACTTATGTAAAATTAATTTGCCAGCTGTATTACAGCGATACTCTTTCGAGAATTCAGTCAGTTCAATTTTCAACGTACTTATTACATAATTTACTATCAAATAAGAAAACATTTTTGATCGTAAATTCATCGTTCGTTAATCTTCTATTCACGATTTTCAGGAATGTCTCGTATTTTGATTCAAAAGTCAATCGATGTCTATAGCAGAGAGTAAACATTTTAGTTCCATTGAATTTCTGCCTGCCAAAACGTCCATTCGACATAAATAGCTCTCGTGAACTCGAAGAGTGTCTCGAATATGCCAAAATATGTTTTCATATGGTAGATGGTCCCTCCTCGAGGAGGGACCACCTATGTATATTCCTGGTGATGAAAATTTCACAAGTGTTTCTCGTGGGAACGGTGCTAGTCGTTTCGTCGTTAACGACAGTCGACTTATCGCAAACTACCGGCGTTAAGTACACACAATCGCACGTGCTATCTTACCGTTTGCCAAAACTTACAAGGAAGACCAATTCGGTAACAATCACGTGTGTGAGAACTTCGTGGAAACGATATTATAGATTTTCAAGAAATCTTTCTGTCGAAATCGACTTTTCCGCGAATATACAAAATTCGCGGGAAATTTAAATCATTTGATTTCTTTTTTTTGATACGCAATTTTGTTTTCTCTATTTTTTTTTTTTTTATTTTATTTGCTACCTTACCAAACGTGAGAGACATGAATCACACTCTCTCTATTTTAAAGAGGATTAGAAATATAAAGTTTAATTTAATTGCAATGTATAATTAGATTGTGACGAAACACGTTTTTAAAACAAGATTTTACTTCGCTAACTTTAATAATGATACATATTTTAATTGCATCAAGGAAAGATACAGACTTGACACTTTCCTATAATATTAAACATTTTATATCTTTTTTCTCTTCTTTTTATATATTTTTTCCCTTCTTATCTTGGAAGTAGGACACGATAACAAGTTTTTACAGTAGCGAATTCATTTTCAACGTTGGAAAATACCTACGAAATGCAATTAGTTCCGTTTCGTGTATAGTGGGGAATAAGCGTATTTTTCTTGAATGGCATAGATATAGGATACAAGTTTGCGTAGAAGAATGTAGTGAAGAGAAATGGGCAAAGAAGAAGAGGACCGAATAAACGAATAAACGAATAAACGTACGAAAGAATTAGTGAATGGACATAGTCAGCCATTTTAACCGCTGCACAATATACAAATACGATGATGTTTTCTCTTTTTAACTATAAGAAAAAAAAAAAAAGAAAAACAAAAAGAAAAAGAAAGATCAAAGATCCATGTCTAGACATAATCACAATTGCGTCCGATCCATCCTGCCTATTGTTCGAATCCATTGAAATTAGGTCGACATAGTGTAGGTTCAACTATAGTTGATTTCAAGGACGATCGAACGTAATCGTGATTATCATAAGCAGTATAAGGCACACGCGAATTCGCACGTATACATAAGCAATAAACAACTACGTACCAAATTAATCGTTCGAGTTGTCAAAACTCTCAAGAGAATATTTTCAAAAAAATTAGGTACGTTTCAAAATTATTTTATATATTAATTCTAAAAGTATCAATAAAATAAAAAGAAATTTTATTTCAGAAAATACAAAAATAAGAATTGATATTATACATATATGTGAGCTACTCGGATGCACTTGTCGGGCAAAGATTTCTCTTTAATCGGACGAGATATACACACATACATACACACATAGAAATAGGTAAATGAACTCAAGTTGGTCGTTGTCACAAAAGATGGAAAAAGTTCGAGAAGAAAATCAATGGAACCTTGACACGAATAGATAAAGCTTAGTGTTCGATTCTTGCAAATCCAGCTCCTTAGAATATTAGAATAATGTGAAAGATAGTAAGAAAGAAATCGAGAGAGAGAGAGAGAGAGAGAGAGAGAGAGAGAGAGAGAGAGAGAGAGAGAGAGAGAGAATAATGAAAAGAAGAGTTTGCGTACATTTCAATGGAAATATCGATAGGTAGAAAAATTGCTTGCAAATTTATCCGCGCGTGATTTATCGTTCAGTTATGAGCACACGATCATCGTCGATACGCGACACGCTTTAATCTGGTCATCGATCTTTTAATCTCACAATAATAAGTGTCTCTCGTCGAATACTCGACTTTCGATTAGATAAATAGATATTTTTTATATTATTTATGTTTACAATCTAGCCATTCATAAAAATTTTTTTTTTAATACAGGAAATTAAAGAGTGTATATGGAGAAACATTGCAAAAAATTCTTTGAAATCCTATGCTGAGCGTTACTTGATATTTATATAAGTCGATATTTTGTAATTGGATAAAAGCCATACGTATAGATGAATAAGACGATTCGTTCGTTTCCTTTTAAATAGACTATGATTGTTTAGCAATCAGTCGGTACTTGTTAAAGAATACTCGTTAAATATCAGCTTCTATAATAAACAATAATTGCAAGTAATTGCTTCACCCATATTGTCTCCTGTTTTTATTATTCTTCTACGAACGTTATGGATAAAATTTAAATAGACGTATCGATGATAATTGAGTTCAGTTATTACGTCAAACAGTTTGCATGAAAAGAAAAGAAAAACTGTTTTATTCAGTTCAATAGAATACCCAATATATTTCTGTAACTTTTTACTTCGTATTTAGTTCGTATCGGTAATGGAGTCGAACAGGAAGAGAATTAGGATCAAGATAAACGTTTAATTCGGGAATGCCATACGAATATATATGTATTCTCTTGTTGCACACGGCAACAAGACCTTTCTCGGCGATCTAGACTGCCCTGGTTCTATTCTCGTGCCGGCTGACACAGGGTAAACACTCGCGGACCAACGACCCTATTGCAATATGGCGCGGTCAAGGTTTATCCAGGCATTCCTAAGCTTCTTTTATCCGCCTCGAACTATCTTCGAACTATCCTCGAATTATCTCAAACGAATTATCATTTAATCCTCTATAACCACAATTTTAAAGTCACGCATTTATATTTCTATATTTTTCCAATTTTATTTCATTCTATCGACACAAATGCATTGTTATTTTGATTTTTTTCACTCAAATTGAATATTTTCACTCAAAGTTATACTTGATTACTTGTTATAGTATAACTATACTACAAATAAATATTATTTATATTTTATTTATATATTATTTATATTATATATAAATATTTTATATAATAATATAATAGATACGACAAAGAATTGGTTTATAGTGTCACAGTTAGTGGTGGGATATGAAATGCTGAGTTCATTCAATATAAAAACAAATGACAACTTCAAACGCTTCAAACTTCTTTCGAAGCTTATAATTGTTGACATAGGTTTCGAAGTTTTGGTAAAATCTACAATCTGATAAGTCTAAAATCTTTCATCGATTCGTTCTTCGAGTGACAATAGTTTCACATGATAGGATTTGAGACACCGCTTTCGAATCATTCCACTTACGAGTCTTCAAAATCTGGATAAATACCGATTCTTTTATCCCTTTCATTGTACTAGCGATAATGAATTCTTTCCATGCGTCATATATCGAGTCTTGGACCGCTACATTTTTATTATATATTTGTTCAGTAACAATAGTATATCAATTTTTCTTTCTTTTTTTATATTACATTCATAATTTTACATTTAAAAACTTGGAACAAAAAAAATGTACATTAGGCTTTCGAAACTATTTTGAAGAATACATAGTAAAAAATTTATAAAACATTTTATCTTTATAATCCAATTGTTTTAATGTAAAAAAAAAAAAATAAATAAATAAATAAATAAAATAAAAAGAAATAAAAAGTATATTATAATTTATACTTTATTAGCAAACAGATATAAATATATATATGTGACAAAAAAGAAAAAAAATTGTTCCTTTTAAAGTCTTGGATAAGAATATCGTACTTCGTATACATGCATCCTGAGTTACAACGATCGTTTGATGATGAATCATCCTAGGCGATTAACAAACAACATTCCATTTGATTCGTTGTATAATCATTTGCATGAAAAGAGAGATACGTATATGTGATCGCGATATAAAAATGAAACGACAAACTTCTGCATCTGAAATGCAATTATGATTAAACGATAACATTCAAATTCCTACGATTTGAGTATTAGTACTATCGATTTATTTTTATCATTTTTTAGTTACTATTACAAACTAAAATTATATTAAAATTATAATATATTACAAAACTAAAAGTAATAAAAAGCAAAATTAAGTTATTGAAAAGTTAAATTAAAAATACAAAAAAAAAAATAAAAATACTTTTTGTTTGTTTAATTTAAAAATAATAAATAAAAAGAATTATATTTATAATTCATACTTTTATAATAAATATGATTTGAATTGTTCTAAAACAATAAATTGGAAATTCATCATTTCGATAGATTCTTTACAAATTCCTAAGATCATTAATATATTATCTCATAGGAAAAATCTATTTGATAATTGTTTAGTAACAGTTTTTTTTTGACGATAAGAAACGATTTATTTTATAAAAAAATATATGAATATTTCTATATCAATATTTATGAAATTTCTTAATACGTTATATTATAATAATTATTTGATTTAAAGTTATCTGTGTTTTTTATTTCTTTTCTTCAAAATGAATATATCAAATTTTATTGCAAAAAATTTTAATCATTATAATTTACCGAACATATCAAGCAATTACAAGAATAAAAAAGAACGAATATTCGAATGAATCAAATTAAAGATTTTCTTTTTTCAAGATTTCTATTACGCTACGATATATGCTTATTTTTAGTTAGCAAAAGAAATAAAAGAGTGAGTGAAATTCATTACGTTTGCAATTTCTATAAAGTAACTTTTAACAAAGGAATCTATTTTACTGATTATTGTAGAATCAAAAATTAAAGTATTTTTTATGTGTGAAAACTTATCTAAAAAATATTAAAGAAAGATGATATATTCTTTTTTGACGTACATTAGTATTAACGTTAAATCATGGAAAAACGTTATACGAAGTAAAATAGAAATAAAACTTTAGCAATCAGGAATGTATCAAAATAATTTCATACGTTGCTTCACACGTTGTTTCACACGAATGAAAATAATTTGTTTTCGGCTTGCCGAATGTACAGAATATATGACGAATAATGCCTCACTGTAAGTTCACACGACATACGTTTCGACCGTATCGGTAATTTTGCCGAATCGGTGTCAACCGATTGTAACGTTCACACGGTTCGGGTTTTTTTATCGCTAGACCACCTTCTCCTCGCAACCTTCTTATATTTGCTCGAACAATTCGGATCAATGTTACACCATAAAACAATTGTATCGTCCGAATACAGTTATTACGATATACGCGCCATTGGCAATCGATTCGCTTTTTTATCGAAATCAACATATGGGCTTTCTACTGGCAAAACCGAAGGTAAAAAATTTCCGAATCTATGATTTCACTATATATGATTGAAGGCAGTGTTGTGCAAATATGTACATGTAAAACATATAGAAAGTGGTAAGATAAGTGGTCAGAAAAGAAAAGAAATTCGGCGTCGTGTGAACGAGCTTTTACGTGTTACGTCTATACCGATGCAGCATAGAAATGACGTTCGTTCGAGTGTTAAACGATGAATCACGACAAACAGAAAAGAAGCAGAAAAAATCAAGTGATTTTAATTTTTCAGAAAGTTCGTTCTACGCTAAGGTCGAAAATGTTTTATTGTCTTTACTTTTTCTGCTTACTGGACTCGAGTCATTCTTGACGTAAAAATTTCAAAAATCTTTCGAGATAGATAGTAAGAGATATCAAAGTTTCTTGGCTCATAGAGCATTCGATTAGCAATGATAAAAACATTTCCTTTCGAGAATCTTTCCCGAGAGGATCGCATAAGATGGGCTAGTGGAATGTATCAAGCGCATAAAAACGACGTCGAAGAAAAGAAGGGGGGATAAATAAATCCAAGAAACTTTTCACGGACGTTAAGTTCCATAAATAACGCCAAAAGACTCTTCTGAAGTTCTTCGAGAAACAACGCAGACGAATCTACCTCGATACGTGAAAAATAAATTTCCTTTATATTTGACATCAAGAGAGAGGGAGAGAGAGAGAGAGAGAATCATGATCTTTTTAAAATTACTATTGCCCTTGAATGAAAGCTATTACGAGAAGTAATATTTTCCAATAGAAACACGCGAAAGTATCTCGAAGATTAAGAAAGTGATAGAGACATATATCAAAGAAGAAATATTTTTCAAATTTACAAAACGATTCGAATTAAAACGAAATTTTCCAATGAAAGAAAAAACGTGAGCTAAAAAGCACGCACCTGACATTTCCGTATACAAGAACGTATGTAAATTCTCGTAATTGTAAAAAAAGTATAACTAAACGTGCTTTTCAACTCGCGCGTGTCCAAGTGTGTAACGACGAGCTTGATAAAGTTCATACGGAAAATTACAGTCCTGCCGTTGGAAAATCTCTCTCTCTCTCTCTCTCTCTCTCTCTCTCTGTTTTGCTTTCTGGCTGTCATGAGAAATGGCGATCGATATCGAACATCGTCAAAAATAGCTCGAAGCTGTTCATCCTCCCCCTTTCTGCCACTTGCCAGACACCTCCGCAAATACCAACACGCTGCGATCACTCACCGAACTGTTTGTCAGAGAGAAAGAGAAAGAGAGAGTGCGAGCAAGAAAGTTCATTCTTCCTCGACAACGTTAATCCTACGATATCTGAATGAACTAGAGCGGTTTTCTTCGTTTCTTTACGATGCCAAAAAGACTAAACAATCACTCATCGATTCGCTGTTCGATACATTCATCGTTTTCAACATCAAATTTACGAGGATACATAACCTTGACATTTGCAGTAAACTTAAAATACGAACTTTGATAATTCGGAAAGAAAAACGACGAAAAGATCAATGAGTTTCTTTGAAATTAAAGAAATACATTTTTCTTATAAGATGTAACGAATCGAATTTCAATTTCTAACGGCAACGTTCGCGCTTGTCCGTTAACGAGCATTAAACTTAAAAGTACTAAAGTTCCTTTCGAACTCGAAAGACCTGCTCTTTTTTCTTCTAGCTTATCGAAGAAGAGATCCTCAAAATAGGGGGGAAACAAAAAGAAAGAAAAGTATACGACAAAACTAAAAATCTAAGGGAGATTCTTTCCTCGAGATCACGAGAGAAAACTATGGAGAAGATTGAAACGACTTCATCGAGAGTTTAAAAAGCTACGCCGACAGGCCCAGATATCGTAGAGTAACGCGTACGTATATAGCACGGACGAGAAAAAGCTTTTCCTTTTCTTCGAGGCCCTTGCTTGCTACTTGGTAAAGGCCTTTTTCTGGCTATACAGAATCGTGAAATGAGAGGATGAATCTTCCATGAGACGCGTTTTCTAGAGTTCAAACCTCTTCTTATGACTCTTTCTCGTTCAACAACCCTATCCGAAGAATCCATCTCAACGTGAAAACATTCATAACGAAAGAAAGAAAGAAAGTAGAGAAGAAATAAGGAAAGAAAATATTATTCTCTCTCTCTCCCTCTCTCGGAGAAATATCATTCTCAATTCAGAGTCGGTAACGACTCGACATTTGAATTTCGCGCCTTAGGACGGCTTACCGAGTAAGGCTAGATCGCAGTGCGGGAAATTTAAATTATGTGGTGTATTCGCTCGGTGGAAAGTATGAAGGATTCAGAATTTTACAATCACCTACGATTTCTTCTTCTTTTTCTATCGTTGCCTACTATTACCAAAGATTACTGTTTAAAGTTAAGAATCAACCGGTAATCTCGACACGCCAGCTCTTCGTCAGACGGAGCTGGAGGTAATTACGTAAGTGTGTAACGAAACACGCCGGTGCACATTCCAAGGAAGAAAATACGGCGTGTTTCATCTATTTCTCCTTGCACCTTTCTCCAGGGAAATCATTTGACGGAATTTAAGAGAATTCTCGTTTTACTTTCTTCCTTCTTTATTTCTTCCTTTCTCATAGTTACTTCTCGTTGCTTCTTCGTTGAAAAGAAAAAGAATAGTAAGTATCAACGATCGAATCTTTGCAACAACGATTATATCGATTATTCTATCGAGTTACCGAAATGTTGAAAGATAAAAGAAACATTTGTTGTTTCGACGATCGCACTGCTATTATCAAACGATATCTTGTTTAATGACGAAAGACAAAGACAAAGAAAATCGAGAGAGACAGAGAGCATTAATGCCTTTTTCAAAAGCAACGCATCGAAAGCAAAATATCGAGTTTGCTTTGCGGTAATGACATTAGCGGTAAAACCACGATGCATTGAATCTTTACATACAATTCCATAGAGAAAAGAGTTTAGTATTCCGTCTAGCGTTCGTTCGTCCGTTCTCTCCGCGTTCTCTCCGCGAGTTTACTGCTTCTTCCGTAAAACTATAAAACGATTTCGAGCGATTGTCTCGGCAAGTTAAGCGCTCGAAAAATGGATTGAATCAAACGATAGAGATAAACCGAGCGGGGGAAACTACAGATCGTTTTTGTAACGACATAGCTCGACCGATCTTTTGAACGCACGAAACTAACAAAAAATATGTCGAATCAAATCGCGTGCGCGTTGTTATTCGACGTACGAGTCATAGACGTATCTATCCGGATACTTTGGAATGGAATAATTGTTCTATATCGAACGAAGTCCGCAATTTTAAATAAATATTAGTGTGCTACGTTACGAACAAATGAAATTATCACGTAAAGATTTTTTTTTTTTAATAAAAAAATGAACGCACGCATATCAGAGCTACGCAGACCTTATCGAGATAATAACGACATGGATAATATGAATCTTTCAAAGAAATTAAATAAATAAATTTACAAAATCCACATACTCGTTTCTCTGAAAATACGCTTGACAAGGCATTTTTACGTTTGCCGTCACTGCTTCCATTTGATACAGTTAAGGCACGTACCAATTTCTTCATATTTATTTAAAAACGTAATTCCTTGTACAGAGTACATATAGGAATAGAAGAAATTCTGGGCGAGACACTGTCGAGTGCGAATGTCCAAATGAAAACTCAACTCTCGATCGATGGGTGAACAGTGAGCTCATTAATAAAAACTAGACGAGTTTGTTTCCACGTGCAAAGTTTGCGCACACGCGCGCACGCGTATCCGTGCCGGTGAGAGCGAGCACTCGCCGCTGACAAGCTGGCGGTTCTCCACTCAATGAATGATTTCCGTGCGGCGTTGCCACGTTAGGTCTGTACATTCTGCGCCCGTTACTCGCTTCAACGACTATCAGCCACCACTGACAGTTTATCGTTTCCTCCACCATCCTATCAAATATCGCACGATTACGTTTTCTAGGCCGAACGGTGATATTCATCGTACTTAGACGAGCGGGGTATCAAAAGACTCTCGTGCTTCGTAAACGCATCGTCGCTTCCCGGAATCACCGATGAAACTTAATTGCTAACAGGAAAAAGAGATCGTCACGAATGACTCTCAAGTTCGTACAGCGCTTTTGCTTCGCAACAAACGAGTCAATCGAATGTCTTATCGAGGAATACGAAGAGAAGTAAGGAAAATCATACAAATTAGTCTCTAGTAACTCGAAAATTTCTTATCGAGAAATAGGAAAGGAAGCGAAAAGGATCAGCAGAGATCTTTGCCCTTGCGGATAAACTTGTGGATTGGCCGAGAATTTGAAAATGATCTATATCGTGTCGAAGATCTAATCGAGAAGTACGGAGAGAAGAAAGGGTTATTGTCAAATTCGCGTCATTTTCCTCGCACAGAAAGGTCGGCGGAGAATACGAAAACGTATACGAAAACGATACGGAGATATGTCTGATCGAGAAACAATCGAGAAGAATAGAAAGAGATGATCGACGCAGATTTACGAACTAACGTCATTTCACACGTAAACGAGCGATCGATCAAGAATTGAAACATTGTCTATATTATGTCCAGAGGTTTCATCGAGAAACGCGAATTGAAGCGTGAAGCGTCATAAGAAATGTCGAAATTAGGAGTATTCTCTTCGCAGACATCGAGCGTGCTTTCTTTCACTCGTCGGCAAATATCTCGTCAAGAATTTGGTCGATTCTTTGTGGAAAAATCTAATCGAAGAATACCGCTAAACGAAGTAGAAGCAGATAAGTCACGAATTTCGAAATTCGAACTATTTCTTGGAGCACCGAGAGAAATGCTAAGAGAGGTAAAAAAAGGTACGGTTGCGTAGGTCAGAAGTCACAAAGTGACGTCAGAACTATTCAATTTCGAAGGGAACATTCGAAACCGAAAGGTGCACTCGTCGAGGTCGTTTCAAGAACGAACGGTACGCCGTCATCGCGGCGTGGTTGTTGTCATCGTAGCCGTATCACGGTTGTCAACGTCGTCGAGAAGATGCGAGAGAAGGCCGATCACGTGTCGCGTGCAGCGCGCACAGACCGATCATCGATCATCGGCGTTAGGAGCGCACGTGACTCAGTCGGCAACGTTGCAAAGGCGTTGTCGCGATATTCCGCTCGTAGTCGTCCGCCGCGAGTTCACAGAGATCCGCCTTGAGGAAGGTCTCCTCTCCGAGGTCGAGGAGAAAACAGAAGGAGAGGGACGGAAGGCAAGTACCCATAGAAAAGAGAAAAAGAGAGAAGAAAAAGGCCGCGCGAGTAGAAGGTATACGTTCTGCTCTCCTCAACCCGGAAAGATGAGACTACTACTCGTTTGGATCTGGAACAGCTTTTCCTAACTGCGTAACAACCGTTTACTTCTTTTTCTCCTATGGAATGTCAGTAATTTACCGTGGAACGAAGCGTTTCCCTGGAAAGTCGATAAATACGAGAGAAGAAAAGATAAGACGACGAGGTGTCTCGTTTTCTTGGCACGGTCGATCGGATGAGTCTTTATCGTTGTCTCTTGAAATTCTTTAGGGTATTCTTCAGTACTCACCAATGACGGTACTCGCCGCAACTTCCTTGGCCGCGGCCGCCGCTGCAGCGGCAGGCCCGTGAGCCAGAAAATCACTTAGGGACAAGGAGGACGCGATGATTTGTCGTTTCTCTTCGAAATTTAAATAATCGAGGCTATTGCTCCGTTGCGGTGCAGTGGCTATGGTGACCGTCTTAGTAGCGTGGTACTGCTGTTGTTTGTGTTGTTGCTGTTGCTGTTGCTGTTGCTGTTGCTGTTGCTGTTGCTGCGGCCGTTGCTGATGATCGTGATGATGATGATGATGGTGATGATGATGATGTTGCTGCTGCTGTTGTTGTTGGGCTTGCTGTTGAAGATTGCCTTCGTGCGAAGGAACGAGATTATTGTTACTCCTCTCGTTACTCGTTTCGCTATTGGTGGTGGTGGTGGCCGAAGCTGGCACCAAATAAACTCCGCTGACCCTGACCGACATTTTCCTCCCCGATCGTTCCTTCGAACGTTGTCCTCCGCGATCCTTCCTCTTCCAGGGCCTGAGGATCGCGACGAGAGCCGGCAACGGAGCTACCGGATGGGCCCTCTCAATGGCACAGGGAACATCCTGACGCACGGCTGCTCGAGTGGTCGGCTCGCGTCGCGCCTTGCTGCTGTGATGCGGCTCCACGGCTCGACGATTCCAACTATCCGACACCGAGAAAAAATCTTTCTTTCTCGCCTCTCCGCTTCCTCCTCCTCCTCCTCCACCGCCACCGATATTCTGTTTTCCTATTCCTCTTTCCTCTTCCTCGTTCGCGGAAACTCTCGTGGATTTCCGCGACGGAAGTCGCTCTAAAATCGGACTTCCTCGAACTCCAACGGACCTCGCTAAAAACGACTCCGTCGTCGTCGCCGTCGTCGCCGTCGTCGGCGTTGATTGGAAACCCTGAGATTAGAAACCAACCGCGTATCTACGATTACGATCTACCTTTTCATTTCTCACTTTTTACACGTCGATCTCTATTTCCTTTCTCCCTGTGTTCAATATCCTTAGGGAGGCAACACTTTTGCAATAAGATGAAATCAAATGTTGTCGAGGAGAAACGTAAGAAAATATTAACGACTCGTTTCCCTTTCAAGACGGAATACGTATGGACGAAAGTCCGATGATTTCTTCGTTTTCTTCTCTTTCCGTTGCCGTTGATATCTTCCTTCCCCCTACCTTCTCACTTTTCCATCAGATAGACGTTTTTCGTTTTTCTACGTAGTAGGAAAGAGGAAAAGCGTGTTAATCGACGCCACCGGCCAAGACGTTATCGTCGTCGTCGTCGTCGTCGTCGTCGTCGTCGTCGTCGTCGTCGTCATCGTCGTATGAATAGCTCGTATTGTACCGCCCTCGCCCCACAATGATGTCGTCGCTTTTTTCCTATTATAGAGCTCGAAGAGAGACGCAGAGCCTTTGCTTCCGTGTCTTTCGCCCTCTGTACAACTCCCTTTCCCTCCTACTCCTATTACTCCTCCCCAGTACACTTAACCGTCAACCATTCGACGATTTTAATTGGACGATCTTAACGTACTCGCATTAGTCTCGACTGACATGACGCATCGCGTACATACGTACGCTCGTGCGAACGCACGCGTTCCGAGCTTCTCGCGTTACGCACTACGCTATGTATATATGTGTGTATGATCTGTGGATTTATACATATATATTGTGTATACGTACATACGCACACACATATATAAAGTCACAGGTTCCCAGTTCAGAGACTAACACGATGTCGTTCATCTTAAACGTACTTGCATTACCACGAACGTTGTATATGTGTGTGTATATTACGTATATTTGTATATATATATATACGTATGTACATGTTCATCTCGATTGCGCAAGCTCTTTCTTTCAAATATTCCGAGAGTAGATCCTAAGTCGAAGGAACGGGATCAGTAGGTTCGCGAAATTTACAAATCTTATCTGCGGAGAAAGAAACGTATGTAAACGGAGGATCTTCAGCATGCTACCGGTAAATCTTTCATGATTTACGTGTTTCCCAAGGAATATCGTTTTCCGAAGAAAAACGTGACTTTCTTCCTGAACTCTACGAATAGGATGAGAGAGGGAGGTTGACTGACGTTCGCTACATTTCCAAAGAGAAAGAAAAAAACGTGTTCGACGAACGTTGATAAAAACTAGAGATAAATTCGTAGAATCGTATTACACCGAGGGAAAAAAACTGACATCGAGAGAGCCAACGCGACGAAACGAGACGAAAGGTAAAGCTATACTGCTTCGTCGGTAGTCGCAATCTCGACAGCGTCCTAACCTCCCAATTTCAGTACACGACGCCTATCCCGAAAGATTATACAGGAGGATGAAAAATAATTGGATAACGATCCGCAGAAAGGAATAACAATTTCTGGTTTTGCTCCGTTTTGATATTTCTCCTACGATGAAAAAGGAACTCTCCGACAGATCGTTATTTTTCGGCGATTTTAACGTCTCTCTCTCTCTATTTTCTTACATCCCGTTTCTTCGTCAGTAACGACGACACAAAGACAACGGTCGGCAAGCGAGACACCTGCGTGCCGGTGGCGATGGCAGGTGAGAGAACGAGTAAAATGAGTAAGCGAGAGGGAGGGGGAAGAGAGAGAGAGAGAGAGAGAGGGCGCGCCGATGATAGATAAACAGAGTATACTACGCGCATACTCACGACGATATTACGAGGACGTAACACGACGTCGAACACGCGCGACGCCGACTCAACTCTACTGTAGTAGTGGTAGTAGAAGTAGTGTGTGTGTAGCAGTAGCAGAGTAGTATAGTAGTAGCGTAGTAGTAATAATAATAATACTAACAACAATAATAATAGCAGTAGTAAGGCAATATCATGAAACCGACGGATTATTGGCTGAAAGGTTGAAACGCGAAAGTGGCAGGCACAGAAATGGAGGGCAAAATTCCGTAGTCGACTCGTTTTTTGGGCGATGTCGCGACTGCTACTGCACTACTGTACTACTAGCACGAAGACGACGACGACGACAATGCCGACGACGAAGCAAGTCCAATGGACGCACGCATTCACACACGAAACGGTTGAAGCACTTCGCTACTTTACAAAGCATACACTACACTCTTGGCACATAACAGATCACGAGGCACACGCAAGAGAAAGAAAGAGATATAGCATAGGTCCGTTCTCTTTTTTTCTTCCTTTTCCTCTCTCCGGCGGAAACGACTCCTTGCGGAACGCACGAAACGTACCTCTTGCGAATCTCCAACGGCTCGCCTCCTTTCGTCGATGCACACGACGAGACGTTGGGGACTCGCCTGGACGGATCCGCGACGAAATTAATTGCGAGCGCACGGGATGCGGCGTGCAAACAAACGGACTGCTGAGAGTACCAGAGAGATGACGGCGTGAGGGAGTGAGCGAGTGAGAGAAGAAGCGGGAAGGTGGGAGACGAAGAGATGGATAGATAGATAGAGTAAAAGAGACGGAGAGAGGGTGAGGAGTTGGAGGTGGAGGAGGAGGAAAAGGAGGAGGAGAGAAAGACGATGGCAACGACGACACAATCGCACCACGAAACACACACCAAGCAAGACTCGAGAGCACTGAGGGCGAGCACGCGATAGCAGCGCCACGAGGCGCCGCTCGTCCGCGTTAACGACCACGGGCCGATGCTCCGCCGGCGCGCATTGGTGGGGAGAATTCTGGTGGGGGGAGCCACCGACTAATCTATGCTCTCTTCGTCGTAACTCCGTTCTTTCGTTTCTTCAATGATCAGCGCTTTTCTTTCGAGTTTAACGAGGTTTTTCTTTATGATTCCTTCTCTCAGAATCGTTCTTACTTTTCTGATATACCTTCGGTAACCATTTTCAAACGATTGTATGATAACGAGCACGAATTGTTTGTCAAAAATGACATCTTGCTAAGGCCAACTATTGTTCCAGAGTTTTAACGAACGAAGGATAGCACTGTAGAGAGCACACAATGATCGATAGCCGTTCGATTGCTTTTTTCTACGATCGATCCTAAATACTTCATGTCTGAATTGGTTTTAATGCTTCAGGCACGCTATTTCTTTCGCGAGCTACGAACTCTCCTTTCGTGCGAAGAAACGGATCAAAGTAAGAGCAGCATCGAAGCGCGAACGTTCGAATTGAAAGACGACGCGTTATGGGGAATGACGCGGTGCATGTGGTATTTCCGAAGCGTCTAGACTCGCTAATTTAAACCGACTCTTGCGAATCTACACACCAACGACGACGATGGTTCAACCCAGTCTAGCCGCTGTCACAACTAACGAGTGAAATATGAGAAACATCGTAGTCCACGCACAGTTTCACCCTTTCTTCCTATTGCAAGTAATATTACTTTTCTTATTTCTCGATGGCCTTCTTTTCCCCATCCTTGAAGCGTACCTTTCATCCTAAAGAATTACGCGCTGCAGATTTGAATCTCGAAAGCCACGATATAGTCTCTCTCTCTCTCTCTCTCTACTGAGAGGGACTTTAATTATGCGTCCACGATTTAGCAGCGATCGGGTGACGCGCATGTCGTGTAATTAAGGAGAAACGCGACGAGAGAGATGAGCCAGCGTTCTTTTTAACGACCACTTGAATTAAAACGCGTTCGCTGCCAAGTATCTGTCACATTTACGTTCCGATATGCTTTTACAAATTCTCAAATACAGCTGTTCGATGACAAGAAATCGGAAGCTGCGAAAAGTCCAGCCAAAGATTCCATAGTGATAAGAGAGTTGCTTTTCCCAGAGAACTGAAGAAATCGTTTATAATATATATATATATATATATATATATATATATATATATATATATATATATATATATTATGTATATGTATGTATGTATACCAAACTTCAAAAATATGCTTCTCCAATAACGTGGTCACGCTAGAAAGTTTGCAAAGATAGATGATAGAAATGACCAACAGAACGATAAAATGTAAGTTCAATAATGCGTTTGATATATTAAAAAACATCGACAAACGGAACTATAAATATTTAAAAAAAATGGAAAATTAAAACAAATATGTTTGGTACAACGTTTAGTCCTGGATGTTGGAACGTGGTACAACCAAAACCAGGGTGGAGCGATACATACCAAATTTCATTCTTCCTTCGTGTTGAACTGCACTTTCTTTTAAAACAGAAAACGCAGTGTGTTAACGAAGGGTATCCACGATGAAAGATAAAACACAACATGCTGGAGAGAGAGGGAGATAGTGAGAAACAAAGAAATTATAGAGAAATGTGAGAGAGAGGGAGAAAAACGCATTACATACAGAAGAGCAGAGGAGAGAGGGAGAAAAGAGAAAAAAGCCCAGGGGCGCGGCGCGTACGGCGGCGGTATGGGTTACCCATCCATTCCTTAAACGCCACGAGTGAGACGCTTAACCGAGAAAAGCGAACTTAAGACGAGCGTGCACTTCGACCAAATAATAACTTTGAATCTCCATTACCAATAACTGATATCAATTTTGTACTATTTTTATGATATAATTTAAAATTTATGATTTAATGACTATTTATTAATCGACATTCAAGTAACGATAAGAATAATCATAATACCGGTCATTGACCGTACGATCAAACGCTCGAGAAATATCTATTTTAGAACCTTTTGTAATTGTAATACAATAATAAGATTAAATACGACCTCGGATGCATTTAGATACCTTGACAAACAAATTAATCGAATGATTAATTTTTCTTATTATAAATGTGAACATTTTCATTTTATCTTCGCAATTTGATCAAAATGTTTAAATCTGACGATGATAGACGTTTATACAAGTTTTGAAAGATCGTTTACGATATTAGAAAATGAATAAGCAAACATTGATAGGTCTCTTACTGCATTGTCTTAATGGCGAATATAATATTCATTAATGTCAGTGGCTTTACGAAGGCCTAAACGATCGAACCTTCTCTCTCTTTGCTCTTTTGTTATATATATTCATTAAGAGAAGAATAGCAATCTTAACGCTTTTGCAACGAGCAATTACTTCCATCCGTTTGACGTTTATTCTATTTGTCTGATTTTTCAAGATCTCTTACTTAATCGTTACGATGTTTTGTTTCACGAACAGGACAGATTTTAATAAAAATTTCTACGATCTGTACGATGACACACCTCACGTAAATCGCTCAAGATCTCTTCAGTGAGAGAATTTTCCTCATATTTTTTAAACTTCATTTATCTCGTCCAAAAGAAAAATATTTTTTCTGATAAAAACAAGGAGAGAATATATACAAGTAGCGACGAAACTTGAAACTCTGGTAACTTCGAATGTTTTAAAGTTTTTTCTAGGCTTAAAATCGTTGATATAGATTTCAAAGTCTATGTCTCAAATCGTTCGTCAATTTCAAATCGCGATAAACTCATGTACTGGAATCTAAAACATTACTTCCGAAGCATGTTGTAGCTTTGGACACGATTCCAAGCTTACAACTTCAAAATCTTCGGCCTCGAGTCTTTTGTCATTTTCGTTGTACTAGCGACAATGGACACTTTCTGTATATATCGAATATTACATCATTTTTATTGCGACATTTTTATTATGTATTTATTTAGTAACAAGATTATATTGAAAGTAATATACTTGAATGTACTTTTTTTTGGCACTGATAAGTGCTCTTAATACCCCAGTATTCAATATCCCATATATTCATTGTAACTAGAAATCTGAATTTGAATATCCAGATACGCGGTCTCGAGTCCGAGTATTTCAGTACCCGTTTTCGTAACTTTATGTATAAATTTCATAACTCGAAGTGAAACATAAGTTAAAAAAAAATAAAAAAAAAGCTACGAATTTTTCAAACGATCTTAGTAATTATTTAAATATATTTACTGCACTCTATACTCTACATATATTACGTTATATTGATTTTAAATACAATTTTGTTATTAAATAACTAATATAATTATTTTTTCTACTTTCTTTTATCTTCTTCGTTTCACTTCTTATATATCAATATTCGTGATATGTAACTATATATGCTATAAAAGCGAATGATGTAAACAAATATATTCGTGTTAATTCGAATTTTCCAAATTTTCTTAAATACTTCATGTTGATGATAGCGAACGGAAATGACTACTTAAACGGAAGTAAACAAAAAGCTTGTAAGATATTGATTACTTGTCAGACTTTCCAAACCTATCGAAACTTTGAAGACTTTGAAACATATAAGTTGACGATTAAGACTCACGAGACTTGAAATCAAATTCGATCTTACGATATAGATTCGAGGCTATTCGAAGTGAGTCTACTGTTAGTAGAATAACAAAAATGGTACAAGATTCTAGACTTATCAAGACTTTCAAGATTTTGTATGCTTCAAATCAGGTTCGAAGAGATTCAAATTTATCACCAAAATAAACGAAACAGATTCGAAACGACTCAAAGTATTTTAGATCCCATCTTTAAATACAAGCAATCGGAAGAGAAGGAACATGAACGAGCGATTAAGGTCGTTTCGATGTGTATCTTCAAGATATAGGAGAGGAATATAAGAACGACGCATTCTATGAAGGAGTAACAACGAAAATTTATGAGCAGAATGCTAAAGAAAAAACATAGAACCGGAGACGTTAGAAGATACGATACAGAACTTGCGAGAAATAAATCTCGTGGATTATTATGAAAGACATCATTAATCTTTCGAGCTTGGCAGTCGATGTGCACCGATGCTTCCTTCATGTGTCAGTCATAAACGAGAGACACAAGATTATCCGTTCGCTTGATATATAATAAAAGCATATTGTTTTATACGTCACTGCGAAGGCACGAAGTTAATCAAGATAAACGTTGATAAAGAGTTTACGTTTTTGGTATTTCCTCGTATTAATAAAAACGTTAAACCTATCGATTATCGATAAAATAATAAATATTTCTTTTGTTTTTCATAAATCTTATAATTTATAAATAATTCTCGGCCAGGTAGCCATGATCGTTTCTTCGTCGTGTACGCAAGAGTTCATCCCTTCGATTTAACATCTAAGAAAGGCTCGAGATAAAAATAATAAAATATCGACTTCGTCATCGGCTACGGGCTTATCAGTGACGTTGATGAATACGGCGAAGGGTGATTTAAGAAAAAGAAACGACAAAAAAAGTACAAAATAAACGAAAAAAGAGAGAAAAAGAAAGATAAAAAAACGAGGAACGCAGCTGTTTCGTCTGGATTACATTCGATAAATATCTTCATCTTTACCGACGACGACGATTCTTACATTCTTTCTTTCCTTTTTTTTCGACGACGACGATTCTTTCTTTCTTTTTTTGTTTACGAGATAAACGAACTAAAATTGGCAGAGTTATCCGTATCTCGTAACAATTTTTTAATCGACGTCAATGTACAATGTGTGCAGATATTTCTTATTCGAAGGATTTGAAACCATCGTTTAAAGAAAATCTTGTAAGATTCATGCGACTTGAACTACTTTGCATGTTATTGTGATGCTTTATTCAATTTAATCCCTCAAGATCAAGTACTGCATTTGGGACATCGTTTAAACAAGATAATTAAGGATCGTTGATTCATAAAAAGCAGAGGTTTTATTTCAACGAAGTACAGAGTTTGATTTTGTTACAACTGTAATGCGTTCGTCTTCGATGTAGCATTTATGGTCTTATACGTTGTAAGTGGCACAGATCAATCATTCAAGGAAAAACACGAAAATCGGGAAAACAAGTGATGTTCAAAGATCTGAGGGTTCAAAGCTTGTATTTTGGATACGACGCGAATTTAGGAATATTTTGAAAGGACTGCAGGTTCAAAATTTGTAGATTGTATATGACGTGAGTTTATGAAATTTTTGAAGACTGTACGGAAAAATAAAGAATAATTGAACGTACTGACAAGAGACAAAATAAGGAATGAGTAAAGTGCAAGTAACTATCTTTCTCTCGTAGACATTAAAATTGCTTTTTTACCGGAGCAACAAGAAACTTCTTTTCGATTTCTACGGAAATTGCAACGATTTCTATTTTAGTTGACCGTCGTTAAGAACACAATCTCTCCCTCTCTCTCTCTCTCTCTCTCTGTGGCTGTCTACGTCCTCGCTATAAATAAAAAAAAGAAAAAGAGAGAGAGAGAGAGAGAGGCTGAAGGTATATAACAAAGATACGACGTATACTCGAGTATCCATTCGACGAAATCAATGGCCCGAGCGAGGCGTCGTCTCACTGCTGCAATCGCAGTTGCATTTGCAGCAATCGTCAAGAGTAGCGCGACTGCGATAGTAAGATACTTTGATAATGGTAGTAGTATTAAAGCTATACTGAAACAATACGAAAACGACGAGATTATGTAAGGTGAATCGTTGTTGCCTTGTCCATCAAAATATAGTTTTATCGTTTTTTCTTCTGAAGAAAATCCAAGAATACAATTTAAAAAGTAGATATAGAATTAGTATCCAATCTTTGTATGATTTTAAGTTGTAATATATGATAGAACATTTTTTTTCGAAAGATATTAGATAATTATAAGATATAAGATTAAGATAATTTATACGTGTATAATATATAAGATATTTAATATAAACCATCGAAACCATTTTCATAGAAATTTTATTTTTTTATTTTATTCGCGAATATTGATCTTTATCTCATTGAATAGAAAAAAATGCAATATTCTCATTTTTTATTTTTATAAAACGTAATAGAAATTTGATCGAAATGTTACAACGAGAAAAATATGTTATATGAGTTTTATAAATAGGATATTCAATATACCCGCATACTGGCCATTTTGCGAGAGTAAAAAATTGAATGAAAATGCAAAGATGGTCGAGAAATGTGCAAAAAAAAAAGAAAAGAAAAAAGGAAGCAAGGAAAAAAGCAGGCTGTGTTTTTCGATAAGAGAAGTTCGAGTTCTTTCGATGGTCTCGGAACTCACTAGTATTTTATTCAATATCACCGCCACTTTTCTATGTCGATATACCGTTGTGCATCTATGCGCTATGTAGTTTCTCGCTTCGTCTCGTTATATCGTCGAGTCGACGAAACTTGCCGCTGAAGAACGTGCCTTCCTTTATATGTGAATGTATGTGAGTGTATTATATACGTGCATACACATGCGCGT
This sequence comes from Vespula vulgaris, assembly GCF_905475345.1. Classification (NCBI taxonomy): domain Eukaryota; kingdom Metazoa; phylum Arthropoda; class Insecta; order Hymenoptera; family Vespidae; genus Vespula; species Vespula vulgaris. Next base: position 10,458,230 of record NC_066587.1, read on the forward strand.
AGAAAGTAACTGCTAGCGTCATCGCCGTCTTACATTCTTCAAGACGTGCTTCAATTTGCTGATAGGACACAGAGAAAGGGCGTGGAGTTTTTCTCACCGAGGACGAACAACGAAGAAGCATGGAGTAGACGAAGAAAACCATCTGTGACTTGTCGGACGACAGACAACACGTACTAAAGAGTGTTGTTTAAAAGTTATGATTATTATTCCATGGCTATTCTTGCACAATATATTAAGCCAAAAAATTCTAAAATATAAAGAACAACTATTTACATACTCTTCGCATGTGTACTTTGTTCGTTTACTATTTACTATTTTATACACATTCGTTTCCTTTAATCGTTTTCATTTTATAACACGTTTATCACGTAATTCAACGATCCTCGTTTATCTGTAAGATAACAAATAAACGTGGGTTAAGAGCCGAAAAATAAAAAGTGGAGAAAGTCAGCATTACGTTGAAAAGTATTCAAGTGCGGAAAGATGGTAAAACGAAGATCGAGAGTATTGCAAGAAAATGACAAAAAAAAAAGAAAAGTATAAGATGGTCGTGTATTTTTCTCTTTGAAAGCATCGCGCCATGGAGACTCTGATATCATGTCTTAGAGTCTTCTTGTTACGTAACCACTACCACTATTTCGCGCCGTATCATACTCCACGGAAAATCGTTCCTCTTCTTTTTCCACCTAGCACTCCGCCAGCCACGATTTCACCATCACTCAAACTACTTCTCGTTTATATCTCTCTGTAGCACCAACGCTTTTTTCAGGTGCAATATACGCGTTAGTTCGAAGCGAGACACGCAGAGAGAGAGAAAGAGAAAATCGTTGGAACCTAGTCGTTACGTCTGTTTTATGTTTAAATTCTGACACGAGGCATACTAATTGTAAGACGACGTTTTTTCTTTCTTTCTGTGTGTGTGTGTGTGTGTGTGTGTGTGTATATATATATATGATCAGTTTTAAATTATTAACGTAAAAAAATCTTCCTTAGAGTTGCACAAATTAAGTTTTTCCGTCTTAAAGGCAAAACGGAAAAAGTGTTTACTTCGAATGAGAAAGATAAAGTTTAGATGTATTAAAGGAAAACAGAGCGGGAGCGAGAAGAAAAGAAAGAAAAGAAAGGGGAGAGAGAGAGAATAAAAATGATTTGCTTCTCATACCATGCTCAAAGATAATCTTTGTGGCTTCGACCGAAGCACCTATAGTGCTCGAGACTCGACGATACAAACACTTAAACTCTTTAGCTTTATTATGCAGATGCAAGTATCTTGTCATCCGTTAAAAGCCCTTGATTCTTTCTTTCTCTCTCTCTCCCTCCTTTCTTCCCAGTCTATATATCTTCCTCTCTCTCTCTCTCTCTCTCTCTCTCTCTCTCTCTCTCTCTTTGCTTATATTACCGTGTGAAAATTTTTTCAAACGAAATTTTTTGAAAGAAGTCGAGTTTCCAAGCTTCGGAAGGCTCTTCCTTCTCGTTCACTTTCCTCTTCTTTTCACGGGCGAACGCGTTAACTAAACTACGAATTAGCACGGATATCCTGACAAAAGATTGCGACGACGTGACATTTAAAAAATCGATCGTTCTTAATCTGTCACTTTAACAAGCGGCAAACGCATGGAAAGAAAAAAAAGGAAAAAAAATTAAAAATTAAATGATAAAACAAAGGAACTTACCGTCTTTTAGAGGACCAAATCGCCAAAGACTCATCCTAAAATTGAGGCAGAAATTTTGAAGTAAACGATGTCCACTCTCCGCGCATCACCAGTTCATTTAATTTTTTATTTTTTTGTTTTACTTTTCTTTTTTCTCAGTGTTTGTTCTTTTTTCTCAATGTTTTGTTCTTTACATAAAAGAAGTTAAAGAAAGTACACGATTCGTTGAAAATTCGACAACGAATATATACCACGTAATTTAGTTGTTCTAATGAAAGCTTTCGAATGAACTTTCAAACGATCATCGGTCAAAGAAAATTCGTCCTTGCGACTTTTTCTTTTTTCCATTACGCCAAATCCGTGCAAGCTCGTGGTGAGAAAACAAAAGCCACGTTGGGACACTTGGGTTAATCGACGTCCACTTCGAAGAAACCAGATCCGATTTCCTTCGAAACGACTTGCTGATCTTCACTATTCTCCATTTGACCAAGTTCATATTTAACCTATTCCTACGAGACCTCACACTCTCGTTACATCTTTCAATGCACTCTGAATCACCTACTCACTGAGATTATACTTCGAATAAATATACCGAACGATAGAAAAAAAAAGAAAAGAAAGATTTATCGACTCGCTAATGTTCTCTCCTTCTTTTCTCGTTTCTTCGTTCCTTTGAGAATTTTTCTCTCGAAACTTCGTCGATGGAAGAACCGTTTTGATCAAACTTTCCTTAACGATATATTCTATTCGCTTGGTTTTCACAAATCTATATAACTATAACGATATAACGAATTTTCTCGAAGGACTAGTTTTCCCAACTGAATCCATATTTACGTTCTCGTCGGAAGACTTGAATAGAAGTTACAAGCACGTATATTCTTATCCTCGAGAATCCAGCGATGATGGAACACTATTCATCGTTCATGGTTAATAACTATATAGATCATATATGAAAGGCACACCTTTCTCAACTCGAGAAATAGAAAGAGAGAGAGAGAGAGAGAGAGAGAGAGAGAGAGAGAGAGAGAGAGAGAGAGAGAGATGGAAAATACCCAAGGTTGGGTGGGTCTATATCTTTTATGTCAGTAATTACTATGAGTCAAACGTGACTCCTCCTTCGAGTCTCTTCCTTTTGTCCCACGTGTCCAGACAAAAATAAGAAAATAAAAATTCAGATGTCAAATATCAGATAACGACGTTTACATTCGATAGCTTCTTACAAGGTTTCGTTCTATGCATTTTCTTCACTTGATTGCGGATTTGTACTAGTTGCTAACACTGCCGTTATTTTAAGCGTGGTATTTCACTTAATTAATCCTCGAATTACTATCTAGGCACTAAAAACGTGAAAAGCGATGACAAATTTGATAGTCTTTTTCCTCTTATCTTCACAGCTGACGATTAAGTATCGTAAAGAAAGAAAGAGAGAGAACGAGAGGAGGGAGAGCGAGAGACGTACGCAAAGAAAGTAAGAAAGAGAGAGAAAGAGGAAGAGATTGCCTTCGTGAACGGCGTTCTCCGTTATACTGAAGCCGACCTACTCGTAGTGTTTACATCGAAGAGAACTATGTCGACGTTACCACGCCTTGCTGGGCTTCCGTCGATCCAGCTATACCAACACGTTAATGCGGTTCGCCAGCGGTACTTAAGCCCGGTGAACTGTCCCCTTCATGACGACGAGAATGGCTCGGCTCTGTGACCAACCGACCAGCAGATGATTGGATTGTGTATGCCGCACCGTGTTATTCCCCCACAATCTATGGACGAATGTCGCACTATGCGATCCGTTCTTAGCCACCACCCCGCATCTTTTTATTACCCCGTGGTGACATAATCTCATCGAATAAGTCCTTCGATCCGAGAATAGCTACTTGATCGATCCGTTCGTCTTTATTTATTCTTAAAGTCAAAACGAATGTTTCTTTCAATTGCATTTATTTTTATTCATCTTTGATAATTTCATTTTAAGGGTGGAAGGAGATATTAATTTTAGTCTTATTTATGGAACCTGTCGATATGACGGATTTCAGATTTTATGTTTAAAGTTAGAGATCGTAAATATTATCTTTTAACAATTTGTCTTGACTTGGATTGATTTAATGATGCGAACTATTGTGATAACGGAAAACAATCCTGCTTCAACTTAATCGTCAATATAACAGGTTTCAGTAAAATTAGGTATACAAAAATGTCTGATAAAATGATATCGATTGAGTTGTACAAACGATCTTTTGCAAGACGATTTGCTTTCTTGATCTATGTCTATGTCTATGATATGAATTTGATTCGATAAAATAATTGCTTATTTTGTTATTTGTTGCTGCTAAAATGGTGTTAATATTTCTTTTATTAGTACATTTATATATAAAATTATATATAATTAATATAATTTATATAAAATTATATATAAAATTAATTAAATTAACAGAATTTTTCGAAGCAGCTGACAAAGTCTAAGAACTGAATTTCGTCTGCGCTGACATTTCTTTAAATCTCAACTTATACACTTCGTAACTTATAGACTTCGACGATATCTTTCATATTAAATCATAAACATAATAAAGAATCTGAAAAAGATAAGATTATTTATATTGATAATACTGCTTAATAGACAGATACTTGCTTTATTGAAATCTTCGATAACTTTTAATTTAACTCTGAATGGAGCAAATTTCATATTTTATAATACAAAATATTATTTAGACAAATCAAACTGATCTTCAAATCTCTGAAATTCAGTTACAAGAAAAAACTTAATAATTCTTCCGAATAGTGTACATTTTATAGATAACGGTTTCTCATAGAATAAATAATTTACGAGTTATTTAAAGAGTATATGTTAGTTTGCAATAATATAGTAATAGCATGGCATTAGCATAACCAATACAGTAGATAGATGCAACTCTACTATATTAGTACTAATACTATATATATATATATAATATTTTTACATACTATATAACATGTATACTTTTATATACAGTAGTATTAGTAGCAGTATTTATTCCTATTAATATTTAATAGTATTTATTATACTATAGAACAAATTATTATATAGTAATTACTAAGAATAATATACTACTCTCCTCACACTATATTACTAAAATTATTAAGCACTAATATACTATATTTTTTTAATAATATACTATATTTCATGTATTGAATTAATAATACTAATATACACATACTGTATTAATAGTAATACTAGCACTAATATAGTAGTAACCTTGCAGCAAAGCAAAATGTCAGTATAGGGAAGACATCAAAGGCATTCGAAAAACATCGATAAAGCTATGAATAATCAGTAATAAAAGTAGGATGTATCGATCGATTAGAAATTTTGAAACGACAGGTTCGACATTTTCTAAAAAACATAATTTATCGAGTTCTCCTTATTAACGTATGTATGTATGTTCTTGCAGTGTATCGCATAATTTGAAAAACTTGTGAACAGAGATAAATTTCGAAAAGTTATTATACGGCCAATTACAAAGTCAGAGTGGTACTCGTATGTATGTAGATATCATCCTACATATAAATGTACAAAATGAAGCTATCAGTGATTCGTTGTATACGTGCTGAAAGTTTTAGTAGAGCTTGTTACTCGTTGATTTCCACTCATGTCAGTGGAGAATCTCGACTTTCGGGTTAGCTTTTCAAAAAGAAGTCTTGATTGATCCTAACTAGCTGTTACGACCATTATACGATCATTATACTCGTCCCTTCCTCAAACCCTACTTGCAGAAAATCTTGATCGAGAAGAAAAGGAGAAAAGAATTACTTGAAAAAGACTCAACTAGATAGATCGAGTACTTCGAATCGATTCCAAAAAAAAAAAAGGAAAGAACTGATGGTGGAACTTCAAAAAAAGTCCGAACTGATTCGGTGAATTGAGACGAGCCAATGAGAAAAGGTTTTACGTCGAGGGTACTGTCCATGTTGGCTATGAACAATAATTCAAGAAGGTAGCATTGAAAGGAGCACTCTTGGCACAATGCATTATTGGACATGAGGTACGAGGAGAGTTTCTATGTGAAGAATCACCTTCTACTTACGATGAAGGATCAAATTTCTTCTTCAAGATATATTTGACATCGAGGGTAAAAAGACACTGAAAATTTATATTCGGAATTCAACCCATTTCGTCGTTCTGCTCTTCTTAATGATCACTTCAAACATGAGAGGAAAGTCAAAATGCTGCAAACTGTAATATTTCCAAGATAAAGCTTTAATACAAAGATGGGTATAAAAATTTTTGTAAACAAACTTTCTTAATAAAATCGATAAAAATTGTTGAGACGAGACAGTCGGTATTTGACATATCGTTTCTTTGCTAAGAAGATGCGTCACGAGATCTTAACTATTCGAGGAGCGTTTATTCATCCACTGGGCACACCTACGTGACCGTTTTTCCATTTGCAATGAACATTGGTATGTAACGTACATACACACGTCTTCGTTGCGCAGCGTACTTTTCTTCGACGATTCATTTCTTTGTAAACAGAGGATGAAAACAGTCTTGGAAAGCTATTTAAAATCGAAGAAATTTTATAGACTTAAGAGCTTAGAATTTTTCTGTACATACAAAAAAATGAATGCTATATGAAATACGTCAAAAAATAAAAAAGAAATAGTGTTTTTTGCAGTAATAATAAATAAATAATTTTTTTTCTCTAAAAAAGCTTATAAATTTCTATAAAAAACGAATATATATATATATCATTGAAATAGACTAATTCTAGAACGAATTACATTTATTTAAATATTTATAAAATTCTTCACTATTTTGATTTAAAAGTGACAGCTTGCTAAGTCTAGTAAAAAAACGAAAAAAAGTCATTAGACAAATTTTTTAAATAGTTTTTTTGTCACTGTACACATAGAAAACAGCAAGATCTCGTCGAAAAGAAAAAGAAAAAAGAAGAGAGACTTTTCGAAAAAGAAAAATGCATTTATTTAAGGATATATAAAATTCTATAAAAACATTTCATTATCATTTGATAAACGTAATTATGTTAAGGAAAAAACAAGTGGATAAATTTGTTGTATATTTTCTTCTGTCACTATATATACATAAAAGGAAGCAAGGATTTCACGAAAAAAGAAAAAAGTAGAGAAGAGTGACTTTCGAAGAGCAAAGATACACGCTCGAATTTGTAAACCACTTGGAAGTGCTTGTCGACGGTAACCTAATAACGATAATCGATTAATCCAAGCATTGACTCTCCTGACTATGCGAACAACTATGTATAAGCGTCGCGGCCTCCCTTGTGTATAAAAAAGAGATAGAAAGAAAGGGGGAAAGAAAGAGAGAGAAAGAGAGAGGAAAAAATAGTAACGATGATATTGGATTTTCATTGAAAGCCAATGGAAAATGGGTATTTAGCGCGAAATATATCGAGAGCGTTATTGAATATCGCCTTTTAGCCTCTACACGCATGTTTTTTCTTTTTTTTTTTTTTATGTACATTTATATTTCCACGTTGCTAGTTGTTATTTTATAATCAATGAGATTTTCCTCTTATTTCTTTTCTTTCTATCGTCTTACGATAAGAATCTTTGAAGCACAACTTTAATAAAAGAGAACGTATGTACTATGTATCATATTTACATTTTCAACGAAAGCAAATAACCTTACAACTATTACTTAACGATTCATATTTACATATGTGAATACATACAAATCAACTCGTTTGTTAAGTTTGTATCGAAAATCCGATTTTTCTTTTTCTTTTTCGCACATTTCCATTTTTCTGCCTGAGGAAAAGAGAAAGAGAGAGAGAGAAAACTTCTTTCCAATTATAAATTATTACTCCTCTAAATATAGGAGAATGATAAGTAGGAGAATAAATAAATAATGACATGTTTTACTAAATTAATAGTAAACGGTGATACAGTAATAAAAGAAAAAATAAATGAAAAAAAAGAAGAAAAGAAAAGAAAATGATTTTCTTCCGTTCACATTTCATTAATGAAATTCGGTCGACCTTTCAATTAAAATTCATACACTCTCACGATATTCCTGCTATTCGACATGGATTGAACACTTTGAAACTTGTTATAATGTCGTATACGGCGAACGAAGATAATTTCCAACTAATAGCACTTTATATGTATATATGAATGTGTGTGTGCTTGTGTGTATATACTCATCGAGTACGTTTATATACACACACGCGATAGCAAACGTACTGGATTATATTGTAATTATATACGAACTCGTGCATACGTTTTAATATATATACATAGTAGTAAGAAAAAAAAAGAAAACCGAGCAATCCTTTTTCCACGACCTTAATCTTTTCGTAAATGTAAAAATATATTCGAAAAATAAAGTATTCAATTTTCTTAAGAAACATTATCAATAAAGATATTCGAATATTTTATCACCATATATATAGTGTATAAGATGCATAATATTATCGTTAAATTAATTTGTATAGAAATATAAAAATAAAAATATGTCATTCGTCTAACTTTGCTGTGTCTATGCAGCCAGCAAAGAGGTACTAATTGATCTTGAGAATTGTCCTCTGTATCTTCAGCTAATAAAGGAGGCCGATAATTCTTATATATTATCGAAGACCTCGACGACTATGTTGTTGAGATAAAGTGACATCGTAGTTCTAATTCTAACTGTCGAGATCCTTGAAACTTTACATCCCTTCGAATGCATTGGTGAAAATATAGCTTTAACGAAAACTACAATAATAGCCAAGATAATCAATATTATTCAGAGAACTGAAATATCATTGAAAATATAATAAAAACAAATAAAAACTATTTCACAATTTTTCTTGTTACGAGAAAAAAGAAAAAAAATCATTCTTCAAAAATGCTTCGGAAACAAATAATAATAATAATGAATGTAAAGAGAAGATCTTACAACAAAGTGTCTTGTTGTAAAAAAACAAATGAAAAATATCTCACAATTTTTCTCGTTATTATGAGAAGAAAAATAAAAGTATTTTCCAAAATTGTTTCAAAAACAAACACTAATGTAATAATAATAAACGTTGACGAAGAAGAGATTTTGCAACATTTTATTTTCAAATTCGCTTTAGCTACGCATATTTACCGCTTCTCGGTGCGTAACCAATCGTCGCATATAAAGTCCGTTTACTATACTCATTAACGAGATCGCTCGCCATCCTGTCATATTTCCTAAAAATCAAATTAACGAGCATTCGTTGTAAGGCCAACGAAATATTCCATATGCTGTGTCATCGTACGAAGGATATATAAGCAGTAGAGATGCAATCTACCGATGCAAAAGTACTTGACAAGTGTGTGATGAGTTCTGTATGTCTATCAAGACAAAACAATTATAATAAAAAAAATACAGTTTTGAAACACGATGAAGACGTTTCCCATTTGTATTTTTATTATTTTTGTCGTAATCGTTCGTTCTACACATGCTAGTAATTATTATTATTATTATTATTATTATTATTATTATTATTATTACTAATATTGTTGTTATTGTTATCGTTATTGTTTTATATAACAAATTTATTACGTCGGTAAACGTTTAGCCATGGAAATGAACATAATTTTGACTGTGAATTGTTTTCTTGCAAGGCGATCAAGGAAATAGATATTATTATCCGTTGTTTTGGTTCGGAAGAACCGACTATCGCGATTATAATCGTTATCGTAACGTCAGATGGTCGCTC